>NC_088407.1:24702655-24850155 GCF_034236695.1 Oncorhynchus nerka
TCTTTGTCTGGTCGGCTCTTTCTCCGTTTCCTTCAGCATCTCTCTACCCTCATCTCCTCTATCTACACAGTCCCCATCTTTTCTTTTTCCTCACCCATCCTCTTTTCCTATCTCTATCCTACCACGTCGTTATCTCTCCTCCATCTCCCCCGTCTCTCCCCCTGTCAGTGGCAACGAGGCCCATTATCTGACTAGGAATACAGTGACCCTCTTTTCAGACCGACTATTCTCTCTCTCTCTCTCTCTCTCTCTCTCTCTCTCTCTCTCTCTCTCTCTCTCTCTCTCTCTCTCTCTCTCTCTCTCTCTCTCTCTCTCTCTCTCTCTCTCTCTCTCTCTCTCAGAAAAATGTCAATTTATATATGATCCCTAATCAGAGACAACGATAGACAGCTGCCTCTGATTGGGAACCGCACTCGGCCACACAACAAAGAAATATAAAACTTAGATTTTCCCCCCCAATAACCAAACAGAGAATAAATAGAGAATAAATAAGGATCTCTAAGGTCAGGGTGTGACAGTAAAGACAAAGTCAAAAAGTCTCTCTCTCTCCTACCCACACAGAGCTGTACATCACCCAGCGTGATACCTAGCTAAAACAGGCAGGCAGATAGCTCTACCCGCAGGGGGCCGTGAGATGGGGAGGGATAGAGACACATCAACATGGCTTGCTATCAATCTCCACACTCTTTAGTCCAGATTTACTCTGTGTATCCAGCACACTCCTTTGTATCGACACATAATTACACGGCTGTCTTGTCCAATGCCTTGTCCATAGGTCTCACACTAAGACCTGAGATGCAGCTATGTTGGCTGCTCGCTGGTTCACATCCTATTTATTCTGCTATGTATGTGCTTACCGACTCTGTCATATCCATCAGACTGAGACAGACTGTCACCGTGGATTAGTCAAGCATCAAGCTGAGGGAGAAATCAATGTGCAAATATATAAATAATTAACAAACGACAACCACTGGATGTGCCATCTTTCATCAACAAGTGCCTGGTGTAGTACCGCCATAGACCACCAGAGGGGGGATGAAAAGATGCCTGGCGAGATGATGGCCCCTTAGATCAGTTTATCCCTTCCTCGATTTTAAACAGAAGCATTAGGGGGAATAATGGAAACTGAACATCTTGGATCAGTGTGTTGGGGTAACTTCATTCTACTGATGGTGGAGAGCAGAGACTGATCTGGACAGTAGCCTCAGATGCACATAACACTACAATACTGTTATCAAATTAAAGTTGATTGGTCACGTACACAGTTTGCAAGATGTTATAGCGGAAGCAGTGAAAAGCTTGTGTTACAAGCTCCTAATGATGTAGTAACAGAATGAACAACAAGAAATCAAGAAGAATCCAATAGTAACCCAAATTGCACTGGAACAGAAACCAAATGCAATCTATACATATCTACACTGGATGAATTTACACTAGATCTACTAGGAATGATATGTACAGCACTAGATCTACTAGGAACGATACGTACAGCACTAGTTCTACTAGGAATGATATGTACAGCACTAGATCTACTAGGAATGATATGTACAGCACTAGATCTACTAGGAATGATATGTACAGCACTAGATCTACTAGGAATGATATGTGCAGCACTAGTTCTACTAGGAATGATATGTACAGCACTAGATCTACTAGGAATGATATGTACAGCACTAGATCTACTAGGAATGATATGTGCAGCACTAGTTCTACTAGGAATGATATGTGCAGCACTAGTTCTACTAGGAATGATATGTGCAGCACTAGTTCTACTAGGAATGATATGTACAGCACTAGATCTACTAGGAATCATATGTACAGCACTAGATCTACTAGGAATGATATGTACAGCACTAGATCTACCAGGAATGATATGTACAGCACTAGATCTACTAGGAATGATATGTACAGCACTAGATCTACTAGGAATAATATGTACAGCACTAGATCTACTAGGAATGATATGTACAGCACTAGATCTACTAGGAATGATATGTACAGCACTATATCTACTAGGAATGATATGTGCAGCACTAGTTCTACTAGGAATGATATGTGCAGCACTAGTTCTACTAGGAATGATATGTGCAGCACTAGTTCTACTAGGAATGATATGTACAGCACTAGATCTACTAGGAATGATATGTGCAGCACTAGTTCTACTAGGAATGATATGTACAGCACTAGATCTACTAGGAATCATATGTACAGCACTAGATCTACTAGGAATGATATGTACAGCACTAGATCTACTAGGAATAATATGTACAGCACTAGATCTACTAGGAATGATATGTACAGCACTAGATCTACTAGGAATGATATGTACAGCACTATATCTACTAGGAATGATATGTGCAGCACTAGTTCTACTAGGAATGATATGTGCAGCACTAGTTCTACTAGGAATGATATGTGCAGCACTAGTTCTACTAGGAATGATATGTACAGCACTAGATCTACTAGGAATCATATGTACAGCACTAGATCTAATAAGAATGGTATGTGCAGCACTAGATCTACTAGGAATGATATGTACAGCACTAGATCTACTAGGAATGATATGTGCAGCACTAGATCTACTAGGAATGATATGTACAGCACTATATCTAATAAGAATGGTATGTGCAGCACTAGATCTACTAGGAATGATATGTACAGCACTAGATCTACTAGGAATGATATGTGCAGCACTAGATCTACTAGGAATGATATGTACAGTGCTAGATCTGCTAAGAATGATATGTAGAGCACTAGATCTACTAGGAATTATATGTGCAGCACTAGATCTACTAGGAATGATATGTACAGCACTAGATCTACTAGGAATGATATGTACAGCACTAGATCTACTAGGAATGATATGTACAGCACTAGATCTACGAGGAATTATATGTACAGCACTAGATCTACTAGGAATGATATGTACAGCACTAGATCTGCTAGGAATGATATGTACAGCGCTAGATCTGCTAAGAATGATATGTAGAGCACTAGATCTACTAGGAATTATATGTACAGCACTAGATCTACTAGGAATGATATGTAGAGCACTAGATCTACTAGGAATGATATGTACAGCACTAGATCTACTAGGAATGATATGTACAGCACTAGATCTACTAGGAATGATATGTACAGCACTAGATCTACTAGGAATGATATGTACAGCACTAGATTTACCAGGAATGATATGTACCGCACTAGATCTACCAGGAATGATATGTACAGCACTAGATTTACCAGGAATGATATGTACAGCACTAGATATATTAGAGTAGGGTTAGCTATTTCAAGAATCCAGTATATAAGTAAATATGCGGTGTGTATAAACAGTGTAACTACAATGCAATGTACAGTAGTAGACATATTTGACTGAGCTATGCCTTTTTGCCCTCAGAACAGCCTCATTTCGTCAGGACATGAATTCTACAAGGTGTGGAAAGTGTTCCACAGGGATGCTGGCCCATGTTGACTCCAATGTTTCCCACAGTTGTGACAAGTTGGCTGAATGTCCTTTGGGTAGTTGACCATTTTTGATACACACAGGAAACTGTTGAGCGTGAAAAACTCAGCACTGTTGCACTTCTTGACACACCCAAACTGGGGCGCCTGGCACCTAATACCATACCTCGTTCAAAGACACTTCAACATTTTGTCTTGCCCATTCACCCTCTGAATGGCACACATACACAATCCATGTCTCAGTTGTCTCAAGGCTTAGATTTTTTTTATTTTAACCTGTCTCCTCCCCTCCTCCTCTAGACTGATTGAAGTGGATTTAACAGGTGACATCAAATAAGGGATCATAGCGTTCAGCTGGATTCCCCTGGTCAGTCTATGTCATGGAAAGAGCAGGTGTTACTAATGTTTTTTATTTTAACCTGTCTCCTCCCCTCCTCCTCTACACTGATTGAAGTGGATTTAACAGGTGACATCAAATAAGGGATCATAGCGTTCAGCTGGATTCCCCTGGTCAGTCTATGTCATGGAAAGAGCAGGTGTTACTAATGTTTTTTATTTTAACCTGTCTCCTCCCCTCCTCCTCTACACTGATTGAAGTGGATTTAACAGGTGACATCAAATAAGGGATCATAGCGTTCAGCTGGATTCCCCTGGTCAGTCTATGTCATGGAAAGAGCTGGTGTTACTAATGTTTTTTATTTTAACCTGTCTCCTCCCCTCCTCCTCTACACTGATTGAAGTGGATTTAACAGGTGACATCAAATAAGGGATCATAGCGTTCAGCTGGATTCCCCTGGTCAGTCTATGTCATGGAAAGAGCAGGTGTTACTAATGTTTTTTATTTTAA
Source organism: Oncorhynchus nerka (assembly GCF_034236695.1). NCBI lineage: Eukaryota > Metazoa > Chordata > Actinopteri > Salmoniformes > Salmonidae > Oncorhynchus > Oncorhynchus nerka. The sequence continues at coordinate 24,706,968 of NC_088407.1, forward strand.
CCTGTCTCCTCCCCTCCTCCTCTAGACTGATTGAAGTGGATTTAACAGGTGACATCAATAAGGGATCATAGCGTTCAGCTGGATTCCCCTGGTCAGTCTATGTCATGGAAAGAGCAGGTGTTACTAATGTTTTTTATTTTAACCTGTCTCCTCCCCTCCTCCTCTAGACTGATTGAAGTGGATTTAACAGGTGACATCAATAAGGGATCATAGCGTTCAGCTGGATTCCCCTGGTCAGTCTATGTCATGGAAAGAGCAGGTGTTACTAATGTTTTTTATTTTAACCTGTCTCCTCCTCCTCCTCTAGACTGATTGAAGTGGATTTAACAGGTCACATCAATAAGGGATCATAGCGTTCAGCTGGATTCCCCTGGTCAGTCTATGTCATGGAAAGAGCAGGTGTTACTAATGTTTTTTATTTTAACCTGTCTCCTCCCCTCCTCCTCTAGACTGATTGAAGTGGATTTAACAGGTCACATCAATAAGGGATCATAGCGTTCAGCTGGATTCCCCTGGTCAGTCTATGTCATGGAAAGAGCAGGTGTTACTAATGTTTTTTATTTTAACCTGTCTCCTCCCCTCCTCCTCTAGACTGATTGGATTCCCCTGGTCAGTCTATGTCATGGAAAGAGCAGGTGTTACTAATGTTTTATATTTTAACCTGTCTCCTCCCCTCCTCCTCTAGACTGATTGGATTCCCCTGGTCAGTCTATGTCATGGAAAGAGCAGGTGTTACTAATGTTTTATATTTTAACCTGTCTCCTCCCCTCCTCCTCTAGACTGATTGGATTCCCCTGGTCAGTCTATGTCATGGAAAGAGCAGGTGTTACTAATGTTTTTTATTTTAACCTGTCTCCTCCCTCCTCCTCTAGACTGATTGAAGTGGATTCCCCAATGGTCAGTCTATGTCATGGAAAGAGCAGGTGTTACTAATGTTTTATATTTTAACCTGTCTCCTCCCCTCCTCCTCTAGACTGATTGATTCCCCTGGTCAGTCTATGTCATGGAAAGAGCAGGTGTTACTAATGTTTTATATTTTAACCTGTCTCCTCCTCCTCCTCTAGACTGATTGGATTCCCTGGTCAGTCTATGTCATGGAAAGAGCAGGTGTTACTAATGTTTTATATTTTAACCTGTCTCCTCCCCTCCTCCTCTACACTGATTGTTACTAATGTTTTATTCCCTCCTGGTCAGTCTATGTCATGGAAAGAGCAGGTGTTACTAATGTTTTATATTTTAACCTGTCTCCTCCCCTCCTCCTCTACACTGATTGGATTCCCTGGTCAGTCTATGTCATGGAAAGAGCAGGTGTTACTAATGTTTTTTATTTTAACCTGTCTCCTCCCCTCCTCCTCTAGACTGATTGGATTCCCTGGTCAGTCTATGTCATGGAAAGAGCAGGTGTTACTAATGTTTTATATTTTAACCTGTCTCCTCCCCTCCTCCTCTAGACTGATTGGATTCCCCTGGTCAGTCTATGTCATGGAAAGAGCAGGTGTTACTAATGTTTTTTATTTTAACCTGTCTCCTCCCCTCCTCCTCTAGACTGATTGGATTCCCCTGGTCAGTCTATGTCATGGAAAGAGCAGGTGTTACTAATGTTTTATATTTTAACCTGTCTCCTCCCCTCCTCCTCTAGACTGATTGGATTCCCCTGGTCAGTCTATGTCATGGAAAGAGCAGGTGTTACTAATGTTTTTTATTTTAACCTGTCTCCTCCTCCTCCTCTAGACTGATTGGATTCCCTGGTCAGTCTATGTCATGGAAAGAGCAGGTGTTACTAATGTTTTATATTTTAACCTGTCTCCTCCCCTCCTCCTCTACACTGATTGGATTCCCCTGGTCAGTCTATGTCATGGAAAGAGCAGGTGTTACTAATGTTTTATATTTTAACCTGTCTCCTCCCCTCCTCCTCTACACTGATTGGATTCCCCTGGTCAGTCTATGTCATGGAAAGAGCAGGTGTTACTAATGTTTTTTATTTTAACCTGTCTCCTCCCCTCCTCCTCTAGACTGATTGGATTCCCCTGGTCAGTCTATGTCATGGAAAGAGCAGGTGTTACTAATGTTTTTTATTTATTGATCCTTTATTGAACTAGGCAAGTTAGTTAAGAACAAATTCTTATTTACAATGACGGCCTACACCAGCCAAACCCTAACCCGGACGATGTTGGGCCAACTGTGCACCGCCCTATGGAACTCCCAAACACGGCCGGTTGTGATACAGCCTGGAATCAAACCAGGGTCTGTAGTGACGCCTCTAGCACTGAGATGCAGTGCCTTAGACCGCTGCAGCACTCTGGAGCCACACTTAGTGTACATAAAAAGCAGTGGAAACAGTATGTAAACATTATTAAAGTGACCAGTGTTCAACGACTATGTACTGTACATAGGGCAAAGCAGTCTCTAAAGTGCAGAACAGAGTACCAGGTGGTAGTCAGCTAGTAACAGTGACTAAAGTTCAGGGTAGGGTCCTGGGTAGAGCCTGGCTAGTGGTGACTGTTTAACAGTCTGATGGCCTGGAGTTAGTCAGTTATCAGTTAGTCACTCTAGCTATTGTTATTATTGAGACATGAAGGCAGTCTGAACAAAATAATGAAGTTAGAGAAACCAGGCAAAAGCTACGGATGAATGAGAGAAGATATGGGAATAGAGCCCTGTGTACGTGCTTCCTCTGTGACAGAGATCTCATGGTTTTGAGGAAGCGGGAAGGAGAGAGAGAGGCCAGAGATACACAGAGAACCAGAGAGAGAGAGGAAGAGGAAGAGATAGATAGATAGACAGAACCCGCCAGCTGCTTTTAACTCTGAATATGTGTTGAGTGGCGTTTAAAAAATTTTTAAAGAAAAGGCGCGCAACTCAGAACATGCTGTGTCCACTCCACGACAGGCTGGCAGCAGCTCTCACACTGCAGGGCATGGTGGGGCCGCCCCACTGCACATAGCAGTACCTCTGTGTGTGTGTGTGTGTGTGTGTGTGTGTGTGTGTGTGTGTGTGTGTGTGTGTGTGTGTGTGTGTGTGTGTGTGTGTGTGTGTGTGTGTGTGTGTGTCTGCGGAACGGGGAGCAGAAATGCATTCCAAAAAGCACGGAGTGATGCAAACCATATAACCAAAACCAAAACCCAGTCTCTGTTTGTGTGTCTGTGTGTGCATTCAATTGGTCACTGGTGTTTGGATGGATTTGGTCGCTGGCTTCTAGTTGCTAAGAGGCTCAAACTTTCTTATAGAAATGTTCATGAACACACACGCAATCCCACACACATACACACACAACGGTAATGCAGAGCGTGATATTAACACTCCTGCGTGGTGTGGCTTGCAGCTGTAATTAGTTGGGTACACTCTGCTTATTGAACTAGTCTGGCTCAACACTGCTCTTTCTGGAGATGCAGGGGGGCTCTCTCTCAGCTCTCTCTCTCTCTCTCTCAGCTCTCTCAGCTCTCTCTCTCTCTTGCTCTCTCCCGTTTGCTCTCTCTTTTCCCCTCCCTACTCGCTCTCTCTTTCTCTCTCTTTTCCCCTTCCTACTCACTCTCTCTCTCTCTCTTTCACTCCCCCTCTATTCCGCTCTCTACGTGCGCTCTCTCTTGTTCTCTTCCGCTCTCTTTCTGTCTCTTCCCCTCCCTATGCACTCTCTCTCTTTTCCCTTCCCTACGCTCCCTCTCACTCTCTGCCTGGAGGAAGAGAAGAAGTGAAGAACAGATGAGGAGGAGATGCGGAGGAGGAGGAGAGGAGTGTGTGTACAGTAGTCAGCTCAGTGAGCAGTGTAGACCTGAGGATGTGGGAGGGACGGAGAGGGACGGGAATTAGCGTCACCAGCTGTTTCTCTTGCATATTAATACCAACACACACAACGCCGATACACACAGAAAAAAGCACACGCAAACAGAACGACGAAACACACAACACCGATACACACACAGGCACACAGTCACAAACTGACACACAAACCGAGTTACACACATACATTGCAGAGACACACAATCTGACAAGCACTGAAACCACGGAACCCAATATACACAACAGCTATGCCGAGAGAGAGAGAGAGAGAGAGAGAGAGAGAGAGAGAGAGAGAGAGAGAGAGAGAGAGAGAGAGAGAGAGAGAGAGAGAAGATAGCCTCTGTGTGGTGTATTTGAATGCTCATTGACTGCATGGGGTGAGAGAAAGAGATGGAGAAAGAGGGGCAATTGAAAAGGAGATAAAGTGCAGATTCATCTTTTCTCTTTTCTTCTCCCTTCCTCCCCTATCCTTCCATCCCTCCCTCTGCTATTGTGTGTTTCTGCCAGATTGAACAAACACTGTTGCTTTTTTCCTGAAAGCTTTTTCACAAAAGTCACGATATGTATTAAATACACACACACATGTGTGTGTGTGCTGTGTGTGCGTGTGTGTGTGTGTGTGTGTGTGTGTGTGTGTGTGTGTGTGTGTGTGTGTGTGTGTGTGTGTGTGTGTGTGTGTGTGTGTGTGTGTGTGTGTGTGTGTGTGTGTGTGTGTGGTGTGTGACCCTCGGCAGTCCCCAAGCATCATAACATAACATAACATTGAAGGACAGAGAGAGAAGCAGAGAGAGAGTGTGTGTGAGAGAGAGACAGAAAGAGAGAGAGAGAGAGAGAGAGAGGAGAGATACACACACATGTATGTTTGTGCTGTGTGTGTGTGTGTGTGTGTGTGTGTGTGTGTGTGTGTGTGTGTGTGTGTGTGTGTGTGTGTGTGTGTGTGTGTGTGTGTGTGTGTGTGTGTGTGTGTGTGTGTGTGTGTGTGTGCGTTCGTGCGTTCGTGCCTATATACTGAAACATACAGAGAGCCAGAGCCAGAGAGCCAGAGAGAGGAGAGAGAAAAATAAAGAGAGCGAGAAAGAGAGGAGAGAGAAAAAGAAAGAGAGAGAGAAAAAGAAAAAGAAAGAGAGAGTTGAGTTTTTATAAAAACCTTTTTTTGTAAACTAAAGTATTAACACAAATATTGGCACACTGCCTTTTCAGAAATTACACAACAAATGTGTCCTTCTTAAATAAACATGTAAAAAAACGAATACATTAAACAAAAAATGATTTACATTCATCTTATTACGTCAACAAAAAATAGTTTTCCCTCCTCCGCAAAACATATCGCTCCTTCATAAGTCCACTTCTCCTCAAACAATGAGGTCTATTACAGCCGAGAGGAATTCAAAATCCACTTTTATTTTCGCTTTTACTAATCCCTTAAAAACACATCTTATATCCTTACTATATCGCTTATCTGTCTTATTCTTCCTACTCGGAAAAATTGACATTTTAGCTTGACCCAAAATAAAATGTAACAGTTGAAATGTTCTGTTCTGTTGCTTACTATATTGAAACACCATAATAAAAACAGTGTTATTGGAAATCTCCCATACAGCTGTAAACAAAGACTATTTCAAAGAGAGGCTTTATCCTCTCACACTCCTTCAAATAGGGGCTTTATCCTCTCACACTCCTTCAAATAGGGGCTTTATCCTCTCACACTCCTTCAAATAGGGGCTTTATCCTCTCACACTCCTTCAAATAGGGGCTTTATCCTCTCACAAATAGGGGCTCCTTCAAATAGGGGCTTTATCCTCTCACACTCCTTCAAATAGGGGCTTTATCCTCTCACACTCCTTCAAATAGGGGCTTTATCCTCTCACACTCCTTCAAATAGGGGCTTTATCCTTCAAATAGGGGCTTTATCCTCTCTTTATCCTCTCCTTCAAATAGGGGCTTTATCCTCTCACACTCCTTCAAATAGGGGCTTTATCCTCTCACACTCCTTCAAATAGGGGCTTTATCCTCTCACACTCCTTCAAATAGGGGCTTTATCCTCTCACACTCCTTCAAATAGGTGCTTTATCCTCTCACACTCCTTCAAATAGGGGCTTTATCCTCTCACACTCCTTCAAATAGGGGCTTTATCCTCTCACACTCCTTCAAATAGGGACATCCGTCTCCGACATCTGATTTAATGACAGATACAAAAGCATTAACTGCAATGATACCATGCAACACCCTCCATTACATATCACCAGTCCCCTTTAGTAACGGTGGCTTGTACAGTGTTCTCCATGCTGGCTTTACCTTGTCATCAACACCCTCCATTACATATCACCAGTCCCCTGTCCAGTGTTCTCCATGCTGGCTTTACCTTGTCATCAACACCCTCCATTACATATCACCAGTCCCCTGTACAGTGTTCTCCATGCTGGCTTTACCTTGTCATCAACACCCTCCATTACATATCACCAGTCCCCTGTACAGTGTTCTCCATGCTGGCTTTACCTTGTCATCAACACCCTCCATTACATATCACCAGTCCCCTTTAGTAACGGTGGCTTGTACAGTGTTCTCCATGCTGGCTTTACCTTGTCATCAACACCCTCCATTACATATCACCAGTCCCCTTTAGTAACGGTGGCTTGTACAGTGTTCTCCATGCTGGCTTTACCTTGTCATCAAGGCCCAGTTTTACCCTCCAAGGAGGGTCTTTTCCATTTTTCAATATATCTTTATTTTAAAAATTGACACCTATATAACTCCTTCCCATTCACCTCATCCAAACCCACCTCTTCCAACCCTCTCAAATCCATTACTAAAGCCTTTCTGTCTGACTCTGGGATATTGGGTGTAATCTTTAGTCTGGGAAATGGGGCGTTTTCATCTTGTGGCCTTTTTGTAGTAACTCTTGAGCATAATCCACTCTTCTGTTGACAGAGCCTTCCTGCACCTTCCCAGCAGTTGTCCGACAATCCTTTCCGACCTCCCCCCCAAATGTTCAGCCACCCGTCCTCCATCCATTAAGGTGGGCCCAGTCATGTCCATTAACTTCCTTAGGGTGATGATGTTGCCCTTCACCAGCATCTTGGAGAAATGTGGAACAGCTTCAGTTGTACAATCCAGGCTTGACCCATAGACCAGAGGTTCCTCCAGCAGCCAATGCACTGACTCAGCCTTAGTGTGTCTGGACACCTTCATTATACTCCAAACCCTAAGAAGGCCTCTGTACAACGGAGGTACTCCATCCCTAGAAATCTGGCTACTATCACCCAAAAATAAAGCCCTCTTTAAACCTAATCCCCCAACCTGCTGTAATACCAGACCTGCCACCCCTCTCCACACCACATGTTCTGGTCCATATAGCAACCTTTGAATAACCTGGAACCAGAAAGCAGCAGCCCTACTAGCCAGATGTACAAAACCTTGTCCCCCCTCCTCTTTTGACAAATACAAAACACTTTGTGGATATTTATCCCCCCCAAAATCGAAAATAATTGCCTGTATCTTGGCCAGAAAGACAGATGGTGGCTCTAAACATGACAACTGATGCCGTAGTGCAGAGTCAACCACATTGTTAACAATAATAGTGGCCCCTTGTATGACATTCTAGATAACAACCAGCGCCATCTCCTCATCCTCCCTTCCACCATATCAACCACATTATTAACAATAATAGTACGACCCCTGTATGACATTCTAGATAACAACCAACGCCATCTCCTCATCCTCCCTTCCACCATATCAACCACATTATTAACAATAATAGTACGACCCCTGTATGACATTCTAGATAACAACCAGCGCCATCTCCTCATCCTCCCTTCCACCATATCAACCACATTATTAACAATAATAGTACGACCCTGTATGACATTCTAGATAACAACCAGCGCCATCTCCTCATCCTCCCTTCCACCATATCAACCACATTATTAACAATAATAGTATGACCCCTGTATGACATTCTAGATAACAACCAGCGCCATCTCCTCATCCTCCCTTCCACCATATCAACCACATTATTAACAATAATAGTACGACCCCTGTATGACATTCTAGATAACAACCAGCGCCATCTCCTCATCCTCCCTTCCACCATATCAACCACATTATTAACAATAATAGTACGACCCCTGTATGACATTCTAGATAACAACCAGCGCCATCTCCTCATCCTCCCTTCCACCATATCAACCACATTATTAACAATAATAGTACGACCCCTGTATGACATTCTAGATAACAACCAACGCCATCTCCTCATCCTCCCTTCCACCATATCAACCACATTATTAACAATAATAGTACGACCCCTGTATGACATTCTAGATAACAACCAGCGCCATCTCCTCATCCTCCCTTCCACCATATCAACCACATTGTTAACAATAATAGTACGACCCCTGTATGACATTCTAGATAACAACCAGCGCCATCTCCTCATCCTCCCTTCCACCATATCAACCACATTGTTAACAATAATAGTACGACCCCTGTATGACATTCTAGATAACAACCAACGCCATCTCCTCATCCTCCCTTCCACCATATCAACCACATTGTTAACAATAATAGTACGACCCCTGTATGACATTCTAGATAACAACCAACGCCATCTCCTCATCCTCCCTTCCACCATATCAACCACATTGTTAACAATAATAGTACGACCCCTGTATGACATTCTAGATAACAACCAGCGCCATCTCCTCATCCTCCCTTCCACCATATCAACCACATTATTAACAATAATAGTACGACCCCTGTATGACATTCTAGATAACAACCAACGCCATCTCCTCATCCTCCCTTCCACCATATCAACCACATTATTAACAATAATAGTACGACCCCTGTATGACATTCTAGATAACAACCAGCGCCATCTCCTCATCCTCCCTTCCACCATATCAACCACATTGTTAACAATAATAGTACGACCCCTGTATGACATTCTAGATAACAACCAGCGCCATCTCCTCATCCTCCCTTCCACCATATCAACCACATTATTAACAATAATAGTACGACCCTGTATGACATTCTAGATAACAACCAACGCCATCTCCTCATCCTCCCTTCCACCATATCAACCACATTATTAACAATAATAGTACGACCCCTGTATGACATTCTAGATAACAACCAGCGCCATCTCCTCATCCTCCCTTCCACCATATCAACCACATTGTTAACAATAATAGTACGACCCCTGTATGACATTCTAGATAACAACCAACGCCATCTCCTCATCCTCCCTTCCACCATATCAACCACATTGTTAACAATAATAGTACGACCCCGGTATGACATTCTAGATAACAACCAGCGCCATCTCCTCATCCTCCCTTCCAGCATATCAACCACATTATTAACAATAATAGTACGACCCCTGTATGACATTCTAGATAACAACCAGCGCCATCTCCTCATCCTCCCTTCCACCATATCAACCACCACATTCCAATTTTTGTTCCATTGTCCCCTCATCCCCTAGGTACACTCCAAGATACTTGAAACCTCCCTTACACCATTCCAACCCCCCTGGCAAAGCCATAATCACTCCTGACCATTTCCCAATCCCAATTTACCTTTGCAGAGGATATTCCCTTAAACTGATGAACTATGAGACTCAAACTATCCACCTCTGCTTGATTTTTCACCAAAATAACTGCATCATCAGAAAATGCTGAGAGACGAATAGGAGGAATATACTCTGGAAGGTACACCCCTTCAATGTGACTAGTAGTGGCTCTATAGCGATGGCATACAACCTTCCAGACAGCGAACACCCCTTAATTCCTCTACACACTTTAAAAGGAGCACTCAAGCCACCATTAACTTTCAGTACACTGTCAATGTCACCATATATCACCCTGATCATGGCAATAAAACCAGAACTGAAACCAAAAGCCTCAAAAGTGCGTTCGACATTCAACTCAGTCAAATGTATTTTCCTGATCAATTGAAATTAGACCTTCATCCAACCCGATAGCACTAGAGACGTCCAAAAAATCCAGAATCAGGGAAATGTTATGCCCTATCTGCCTGCCGGGAACACAGTAGGACTGGTCCGTGTGTATGACTTATTCTATCCCCTCCCTCAACCTGTTGGACAAAGCCTTGGACAGGATCTTATAATCAGTGCACATTAAGGCCACCGGCCTCCAGTTCTTCACCTCCATAGGGTCACCCTTTTTTGGCAGTAAGGTGAGTGTCAGCGATTGGGTGCAGAGTGAAAGCGGAGTCAGGCGCAGGACACAGGTTTAGAGTAATCCAACTGAGTTTACTCAAAGAATAAAGCAAAATTTCAAATAGGAACATACAACACCATTCTAACATAAACACAACCACTAACAACATGAACAATCACGGACAGAACAGAAATGTATGTCAGATGGTTAAATAGGGAATGTAATGAGGGAATGTAAAACAGGTGTGTGTGTAATCAGACAAACAAAACAAAACAAAAAAATGGATCGGTAGTGACTAGAAAGCCGACCGCCGAACACCACCCGAACAAGGAGAAGGGCCGACTTCGGCGGAAGTCGTGACTGTCACGTCCTGGTCTTAGTATTTTGTGTTTTCTTTATTATTTTGGTCAGGCCAGGGTGTGACATGGGTTATTTATGTGGTGTGTTTTGTCTTGGGGTTTTTGTAGGTTATGGGATTGTGGTATAGTATAGTAGTCTAGGAAAGTCTATGGTTGCCTGGAGTGGTTCTCAATCAGAGGCAGGTGTTTATCGTTGTCTCTGATTGGGAAACATATTTAGGCAGTCATATTCTTTGAGTGTTTCGTGGGTGATTGTTCCTGTCTCTGTGTTTGTTTGCACCAGATAAGACTGTTTAGGTTTTTCCACGTGACGTTTATTGTTTTTGTATTGTTTGTTATCATCTTTATTAAAGATGTTTAATAATAACCACTCTGCATTTTGGTCCTCCTCTCCTGTCAGTGCGCCTCGCCTGTCCAGCGCTGCCAGAGCCTTCCTCCTGTCCAGCGCTGCCAGAGCCTTCCTCCTGTCCAGCGCTGTCAGAGCCTTCCTCCTCTACAGCGCTGCTGGAGTCTCCCGCCTGTCCAGCGCTGCCAGAGCTGCCAGTCTGCAAGGAGCCGTCAGAGCTGCCAGTCTGCAAGAAGCAGCCAGAGCTGCCAGTCAGCATGGAGCAGCCAGAGCCGCCAGTCAGCATGGAGCAGCCAGGATCCGCCAGTCTGCCAGGATCCGCCAGAGCCGCCAGTCTGCCAGGATCCGCCAGAGCCGCCAGTCTGCCAGGATCCGCCAGAGCTGACAGTCTGCCAGGATCCGCCAGAGCCGCCAGTCAGCCAGGATCTGCCAGTCAGCCAGGATCCGCCAGTCAGCCAGGATCCGCCATTCAGCCAGGATCCGCCAGTCAGCCAGGATCTGCCAGAGCCGCCAGTCAGCCAGGATCTGCCAGGATCTACCAGAGTCATCAACCTGCCTGAGCTTCCTCTCAGTACTGAGCTACCCCTCAGTCCCGAGCTACCCATCAGTCCCGAGCTACCCCTCAGTCCCGAGCTACCCCTCAGTCCAGTGGGGCCCTTGGTTAGGGTTACTAGGCCAAGGTCAGCGGCGAGGGTCGCCAATCTAAGGACGCGATGTAAGTGGACTAAGACTGTTGGAGTGGGGTCCACGTCCTGCGCTGGAGCCGCCACCGTGGACAGACTCCCACCCGGACCCTCCCCTATGGGTTTAGGTGTGCGGACGCACCTTGGGGGGGTTCTGTCACGCCCTGGTCTTAGTATTTTGTGTTTTCTTTATTATTTTGGTCAGGCCAGGGTATGACATGGGTTATTTATGTGGTGTGTTTTGTCTTGGGGTTTTTGTAGGTAATGGGATTGTGGTATAGTATAGTAGTCTAGGAAAGTCTATGGTTTCCTGGAGTGGTTCTCAATCAGAGGCAGGTGTCTGATTGGGAACCATATTTAGGCAGCCATATTCTTTGAGTGTTTCGTGGGTGATTGTTCCTGTCTCTGTGTTTGTTTGCACCAGATAAGACTGTTTAGGTTTTTCCACGTTACGTTTATTGTTTTTGTATTGTTTGTTATCATCTTTATTAAAGATGTTTAATAATAACCACGCTGCATTTTGGTCCTCCTCTCCTTCACCGGAAGAAACTCTTAACAGTGACAGTGAGGACATCCCTTCTGCAGCTTAACGGTAGTAACCCTCCGGTCAAACTATCGTTAACTACTGCTAGCCAATCCTCTCCCAACATTCCCCAAAAATACTTTAAAAAGTAAACAGGAAGCCCATCAATGCCCGGTGCCTTTCCCATTTTCCATACCTTTTAATGCAGTGTATAGCTCCTGCAAAAACAATGGTTGCTCTAGTTCAACCTGAGCTTCTGCAGCCACCTGTGGGAGCCCATCAAGAAACTGCTGTGTCACTGTTTTATCCTCTTTATACTCACACTTGTAGGGCTCAGCATAGAACTCTACTGCCCTCTTTCTAATTTCACCAGGGCTAGTGATCTCTTGTCCAACAGATGATTTGAGGCAATGAATAATTATTCTTTGTCTATTCTTTTTCTCTAAACCAAAGCAAAATTTGGATGAGGCATCCATTTCAGAGATTCACTGAAATGTACTTCTCAACAATGTCCCCTGTTCTCTGATACCCAGCAGGTCTGCCAATGTCCCCTGTGTTCTGATACCCAGCAGGTCTGCCAATGTCCCCTGTGTTCTGATACCCAGCAGGTCTGCCAATGTCCCCTGTGTTCTGATACCCAGCAGGTCTTCCAATGTCCCCTGTGTTCTGATACCCAGCCGGTCTGCCAATGTCCCCTGTTCTCTGATACCCAGCAGGTCTGCCAATGTCCCCTGTGTTCTGATACCCAGCAGGTCTGCCAATGTCGCCTGTGCTCTGATACCCAGCAGGTCTGCCAACGCGGCTTGAGTGCCTGAATATGGCCTCGATCTCCTGTGGTCTCAACTAACGTCAGGAGTTCCACCATTTCAGACTCTAGAGTGCTCATTGATCTGGTGATGTCTCTGGTGACATGCATTGTGTATTGATTACAGAATTGTTGAATCTGGAGTTTCCTTATATCCCACCACTGTTGAAGAGCTACAAAACTGTCATTTCAGACCTCCACCTCTCCCAGAAAAAATGAAAACATTTCCTGAAGTGAGCGTTAGTCAATAAAGTCATATTAAAATGCCAGCATGCACTTTAGGGTTTTACAGCGTTAATGTTCACCACCTCTGTTACTAAACAATGATCAGAACACTGGGGTTTTACAGCATTAATGTCCACCACCTCTGTTACTAAACAATGATCAGAACACTGGGGTTTTACAGCATTAATGTCCACCACCTCTGTTACTAAACAATGATCAGAACACTGGGGTTTTACAGTGTTAATGTACACCACCTCTGTTACTAAACAATGATCAGAACACTGGGGTTTTACAGCATTAATGTCCACCACCTCTGTTACTAAACAATGATCAGAACACTGGGGTTTTACAGTGTTAATGTCCACCACCTCTGTTACTAAACAATGATCAGAACACTGGGGTTTTACAGCATTATTGTCCACCACCTCTGTTACTAAACAATGATCAGAACACTGGGGTTTTACAGTGTTAATGTCCACCACCTCTGTTACTAAACAATGATCAGAACACTGGGGTTTTAGTGTTAATGTCCACCACCTCTGTTACTAAACAATGATCAGAACACTGGGGTTTTAAAGTGTTAATGTCCACCACCTCTGTTACCAAACAATGATCAGGACACTGGGGTTTTACAGTGTTAATGTTCACCACCTCTGTTACTAAACAATGATCAGAACACTGGGGTTTTACAGCATTAATGTCCACCACCTCTGTTACTAAACAATGATCAGAACACTGGGGTTTTACAGCATTATTGTCCACCACCTCTGTTACTAAACAATGATCAGAACACTGGGGTTTTACAGTGTTAATGTCCACCACCTCTGTTACTAAACAATGATCAGAACACTGGGGTTTTACAGCGTTAATGTCCACCACCTCTGTTACTAAACAATGATCAGAACACTGGGGTTTTACAGCATTATTGTCCACCACCTCTGTTACTAAACAATGATCAGAACACTGGGGTTTTACAGTGTTAATGTCCACCACCTCTGTTACTAAACAATGATCAGAACACTGGGGTTTTACAGTGTTAATGTCCACCACCTCTGTTACTAAACAATGATCAGAACACTGGGGTTTTACAGCATTATTGTCCACCACCTCTGTTACTAAACAATGATCAGAACACTGGGGTTTTACAGTGTTAATGTTCACCACCTCTGTTACTAAACAATGATCAGAAACTCCCACTGGGGTTTTACACTTGATTTACAGACGTCAGATTGATGCTCAAAACAATAAAAATCTATCTAACCTGGCCAGAGAGATGGTGTTCTCTCTCACATTAGCCCATGTGTACTGTCTCGTGCCTCCAATTTGACTGCCAACTATCACATAGTTCATGTGTTACAATAAAGCGTTTTTAAAAAGTCCTTGAGGCTATATGAGGTTACTTGTGATTTCTATCCATCACTGACTTTACAGTTACAGTCCCCAGCAAGAAATACATAATCCTCAGTATTACATTTCTCAATAGTATTTGATAATGTCTCTAAAAAACATACCCTCTCAACTGCCACTACTGGGGCAAATACATTTCTAATACATTTAGAAAACTCCATCTCTACAACCTGTTAATCCTCACTATCATCCCCAGTAGAAAACTCCTCCATCTCTACAACCTATTAATCCTCACTATCATCCCCAGCAGAAAACTCCTCCATCTCTACAACCTGTTAATCCTCACTATCATCCCCAGTAGAACACTCCTCCATCTCTACAACCTGTTAATCCTCACTATCATCCCCAGTAGAACACTCCTCCATCTCTACAACCTGTTAATCCTCACTATCATCCCCATCTAGAACACTCATCCCCAGAAGAAAACTCCATCTCTACAACCTGTTTATCCTCACTATCATCCCCAGTAGAACACTTAATCCTCCATCATCTACAAACCTGTTAATCCTCACTATCATCCCCAGTAGAACACTCCTCCATCTCTACAACCTGTTAATCCTCACTATCATCCCCAGAAGAAAACTCCTCCATCTCTACAACCTGTTTATCCTCACTATCATCCCCAGTTGAAAACTCAATCTCTACAACCTGTTAATCCTCACTATCATCCCCAGAGAAAACTCCATCTCTACAACCTGTTAATCCTCACTATCATCCCCAGTAGAACACTCCTCCATCTCTACAACCTGTTAATCCTCACTATCATCCCCAGAAGAAAACTCCTCCATCTCTACAAACTGTTTATCCTCACTATCATCCCCAGTTGAAAACTCAATCTCTACAACCTGTTAATCCTCACTATCATCCCCAGGTGAAAACTCAATCTCTACAACCTGTTAATCCTCACTATCATCCCCAGTAGAACACTCCTCCATCTCTACAACCTGTTAATCCTCACTATCATCCCCAGAGAAATCTCCATCTCTACAACCTGTTAATCCTCACTATCATCCCCAGTAGAAAACTCCATCTCTACATCCTGTTAATCCTCACTATCATCCCCAGTAGAACACTCCTCCATCTCTACAACCTGTTAATCCTCACTATCATCCCCAGTAGAACACTCCTCCATCTCTACAACCTGTTAATCCTCACTATCATCCCCAGTAGAACACTCCTCCATCTCTACAACCTGTTAATCCTCACTATCATCCCCAGTAAAGAACTCCATCTCTAGAACCTGTTAATCCTCACTATCATCCCCAGTAGAAAACTCCATCTCTACATCCTGTTAATCCTCACTATCATCCCCAGTAGAGAACTCCATCTCTACAACCTGTTAATCCTCACCTGATTTATCAATCTCTACCTTCCTCTTAGAAATAGAACATTCACCAACCCTTAAATTATTCCTCTTACTCCTCGGTACTTTGAAAACAGCTGCTTCATTTTCCATTGTTTCACTCTCCTCTTGAAATCCCCTTTCATTCTCCAGCACCCCCTCAGCGACCTCAATCGCAGTCACATCCACTACCCTCCCCGCCCTCTTTTCCCTGCTCTGCCACAACTTCCCCCATAGCCACATTGCTCTCCTTTCCTCTTTCTCCAACCAAATCTGCCCACCTTCTCCCTTCTCCTGAACCCGTAGCCTGTTCATCCCTTCTCAGTGGTACTTTATCTGCACCAGCGCTAGAGCTGCTACCGGGCTCTGAGCTCGTTCTCTGGACAATTACGCACCAAATGCCCCTCTCTTCCACACCCAAAGCATTTCTTTGATTCAGTAGAAGCGTAGAACACATGATCAAACCCATCGATCTTGAAACTGAACGCTAAATTCAGTTGGTCTGTATCCTTCTTTAAAATCGTGCGCACATGTTTCAGCAAAGGCAATTTGCATCAAAAAATAACCTTTTTTTAAATTGTAGAAACAAGTTGTCCATGTCGAGACAACTCTCTCTCCAACACTTCTTCTCTAACAAAAGGGGCACTTTAGAAAAGTCTAACTTTCTTCGCCGGATTCCTAAGAGGAAATACCAACGTCTGTGTCTTTTCAATAGAATCTAAGAATATTACTGCAGCGCTACTCATCCTTGAGGCTGATTTTATGCTATCATACCCAATTTTAGCTCCCATTGCTAAACTACATTCTTCCACCTGTCGCAGCGGGAATCTTCACTCCATGCCACCAACTAAGTTTTTCTAACTCTAAACCTCCACGAGTAGACATTACAACCAGTTGCTCCTGCTATTTGCGGGAGAGAGAAACAACCTTAAATATCCCACCATCCCAGCTTAGTCATAGTGAGACATCATAACCTTAAAACAACTCAACTAATCAATATATATATATATATATATATATATATATATATATATATATATATATATATATACACACCAAAACCCAATAGGGAGAAATTAAGTCGCTCCCACAATCGCTCCTGCTTCCCGACTCACTCCCAGCATGCACTCCGACGAGAGAGAGAGAGAGAAGGAGAGGGAGAGAGAGCATTTGAAGACCAATGAAGACCGAAGCTGACACACAAATAAAGATAAACAGAGAGAGAGAGAGAGAAAAAGAGAGAAATAAAAAAGAGAGGGATGGAGAAAGTCTGACAGACAGGAAAAACAGAATGAAACAGAATGAAACAGAAGAAAGAGGGAGAGAGAGAGAAAAAGAGAGAGAGTGACAGAGGGAGGAATACAAACCGACAGAGACTCACAGAGACTCAGACTCAAAACAGGCAGAATGTACCGAGACAGATAGACAGAGACAAGGAATCAAGGGATATGAGATGGAGAGACGGACTCACAGAGGAAGACAAGGGTTATGATTCTAATGTTTCTAGACACACTTACGTGTGTGTGTGTGTGTGTGTGTGTGTGTACACATCCAGTGTTATCTTGAGTTATAGGACCCTAAGTCCCTAAGTCTTGATTTAACACTGCAATATTGTGGGAAAATGTCACGGCTTAGACGGCAAACCTACTGGGACATAATGTGCAGTCAACACAAAAGGCAAAGCTATATTTATCCCGGCAAACACTTTTCATATATTCATTTCTAACGGATGTTGAGATCGTCATAGGAGACAATGGATGACTGTTTTTAGAAAGGCATGAAAGACATTTTATATAAGTCATGTAAAGACAGAGGGCATGGCTGAAATGCCAATCTATTCCCAAGTGCACTACTTTTGATGTTTTTTAGTTGTCCATGGTGTGTTTCGTATCAAATAATATTCTCAGGCAGTGTTTGACCAAATAAATCGAATCAAATTCAAATCAAAATGTATTAGTCCTGGTAAAAAAGTCCCTGTCTTAGGTCAGTTAGGATCACCACTTCATTTTAAGAATGTGAAATGTCAGAATAATAGTAGAGTTATTCTGACATTTCACATTCTTAAAATGAAGTGGTGATCCTAACTGACCTAAGACAGGGACTTTTTACCAGGACTAATACATTTTGATTTAGTGAGTGATTTATTTAGTGAGTGATTTATTTCAGCTTTTATTTCTTTCATCACATTCCCAGTGGGTTAGAAGTTTACATAGAGTCAATAAGTATTTAGTAGCATTGCCTTTAAATTGTTTAACTTGGGTCAAACGTTTTGGGTAGCCCTCCACAAGCTTCCCACAATAAGTTGGGTGAATTTTGGCCCATTCCTCCTGTCAGAGCCAGCGTAACTGAGTCAGGTTTGTAGGCCTCCTGGCTCGCACAGCTTCTTTTTCAGTTCTGCCCACAAATATTCTACAAGATTGAGGTCAGGGCTTTGTGATGGCCACTCCAATATCTTGACTTTGTTGACCGTAAGCCATTTTGCCACAACTTTGGAAGCATTCTTGGGGTCATTGTCCATTTGGAAGACTTCCTGACTGATGTCTTGAGATGTTGCTTCAATATATCCACATAATTTTCCATCCATATAATGCCATCTATTTTGTGAAGTGCACCAGTCTCATGCAGCAAGGCATCCCCACAACATGATGCTGCCAACCCTGTGCATCACGGTTAGGATGGTGTTCTTTGGCTTGCAAGCCTCCCCCTTTTTCCACCAAACATAAAGATGGTCAATATGGCCAAACAGTTCTATTTTTGTTTCATCAGACCAGAGGAAATTTCTCCAAAACGTACGATCTTTGTCCCCATGTGCAGTTGCAAACCGTAGTCTGGCTTTTTTAATGGCGGTTTTGCAGCAGTGGCTTCTTCCTTGCTGAGCGGACTTTCAGGTTATGTCGATATAGGACTCGTTTTACTGTGGATATAGATACTTTTGTACCTGTTTCCTCCAGCATCTTCACAAGGTAATTTCCTGTTCTGGGATTGATTTGCACTTTTCACACCAAAGTACGTCCATTTCTAGGAGACAGAATGCGTCTCCTTCCTGAGCAGTATGACGGCTGCGTGGTCACATGGTGTTTATACTTGCGTACTATTGTTTGTACAGATGAAAGTGGTACCTTCAGAATTTTGGAAATTGCTCCCAAGGATGAACCAGACTTGTGGAGGTCTGCAATTTATTTTCTGAGGTCTTGGCTGATTTATTTTGATTTTCCCATGATGTCAAGCAAAGAGGCACTGCAACTGAATGTAGGCCTTGGAATACATCCACAGGTACACCTCCAATTGACTCAAATTATGTAAATTAGCCTATCAGAAGCTTCCAAAGCCATGACATCCTTGTCTGGAATTCTCCAAGCTGTTTAAAGGCACAGTCAACTTAGTGTATGTAAACTTCTGACCCACTGGAATTGTGATACAGTGAATTATAAGTGAAATAATCTGTTTGTAAACAATTGTTGGAAAAATGTCTTCTGTCATACACAAAGTAAATGTCCTAACCGACTGGCCAAAACTATAGTGTGTTAACAACAAATTTGTGGAGTGGTTGAAAAACTAGTTTAATGACTCCAACCTAAGTGTATGTAAACGTCCGACTTTGTCACGCCTTGGTCAATATATTTTGTGTTTTTGGTATATGTTTGGTAGCCAGGGTGTGACATGGGTTTATATGTTGTGTTTCGTATTGGGGTTTGTAGTAATTGGGATTGTGTTGATTAGGGGTGTGTCTAGTTAGGCTTGGCTGCCTGAGGCGATTCTCAATTGTTATTTCATGTACGCATTCTTTCATTATAGTCATGAGTAACCTACACGCTGCATTTCGGTCCGACTCTCTTTCTACAAACGAAGAACACTGTTACAGACTTGAACTGTATTTGTCACGTGTGCCGAAGACAGTGAAATGCTTATTACTTACAAGCCCATGACAAACAATGCACTTTCAGCATGTGTCTAACTAAATGTTCTCCCTCCATTGGGGTAACTGAAGCAGTGAAGGGTGTGCGTTCATTGAGCATCATAGCTACTCTGACAGAAAGCTCCCAACTGACACCCAGTCACATGCCATACAATACACACACGTGTTACAGACACATTCGACACCAACACGCACGCATATGCACACACAGACACACATGCACGTGCACACCACACAACCGCACACACACACACACACACACCATGTGTCAGGCAGCAGCTGTAATTCCAGTCATATTCTTACGCCATGTTAATTAGACTAAAGTGTTGTTGTGGAGTTAAATGTTCCCATGTGGAACTTATTTAGATTTTTAAGACGGCAGACGTCCATCCGTATAAAAAAAATAAAACATCCGTCAGCAAACCTCAACTTCCTGTTCTAAAGGACAAGGGATTTTTACAGTAAACACTTTAAAGAGCCAAAACACAATTTGAAATACATGTCAGTCTGCAGCCAGTAGACTAAATATCACAGAGTGGGCCTATGGTTTTTGTGGTGCATGTTGCCAGGCACATAACTTTCACCGCGACTCTGCCACTGTTGCCACCGAGGTCCTGACCTGCACCTTAACCTCTATACCAGTGGTCTCCACATGACCTGCTCACCTCACGACAGAACCACACCCTCGCATAGTTCATAGATGGGAGGTGTGTGCGTGCGTGCATGTGTGTGTGTGTGTGTGTGTGTGTGTGTGTGTGTGTGTGTGTGTGTGTGTGTGTGTGTGTGTGTGTGTGTGTGTGTGTGTGTGTGTGTGTGGCTTCACGTTAAAGCTTTTAGGACCCTGGTATATAGAAACAGAAATGTGGCAACTCCCAGCTTGTGAAAGCCTGCAGTGGCATGGTCGGGTGGCTGGGTGGCAAGGTCGGGTGGCTGGGTGGCACGGTCGGGTGGCACGGTCGGGGGGCTGGGGCACCAGAGGAACTGAAATGGCTTCTGACTACTGGCACCTAAATATGACTTTGTTTGCCCTCAAATTAATCCAAGATGGCTGACCTAAATATGACTTAATTTGCCCTCAAATTAATCCAAGATGGCTGACCTAAATATGACTTAATTTGCCCTCAAATTAATCCAAGATGGCTGACCTAAATATGACTTAATTTGCCCTCAAATTAATCCAAACCAGCCTTAAAGCATTCTTAAGTAACAATGGTATTGTGGCCTGTGTTCGAGCTTGAAGTTGTCCTTAAACACAGATTTAGGATCAGATTACCCTTACGCCCCATACCTTAACCATAAAGACGAAGTCTGAATATCTGACGCTGGACCAGTGGATAAGGGTGACTTGTACCTTCTCTATGGGGCTGTTGATCATTAAAGCAGAAAACCATCGTGGTTTAACCCTAGTTAATACTGGAGGCGAGCTGGGATATTAACTTTCCTTTTCTGTAGTGGGCTTAACCCCCTCCTCCCCCCTCCTTTCTCTCCTCCCCCTCCCCCAACCCCTGACCTCTCTCTCTCTGTCAGTTAACTTCTAGGTGAGAGTCCCTAATGTCAAACACTGTCTGTGAAAACACAGCTCGGAGATAAGCACTGATGAACTCTGGTGTGGCAAATGTTGTTTCAATGTTGATTCAACATGGGTTCAACATTACAGATAACCAGGTGACCATTAACTAACAGATAAGCGTGCGTAAGTGGACAAACGTTGATCTAACGTTACATAACCCACAGGGCTTAACATTATCCTAACTTTTCCCTTGACACAACCAGATACCAATCAACCGTTGCTCTCCAAATGGAAAAGCTTTTTAAAAAATCCTGAGACACAGTCACATCAGAAAGGTGTCAAATGGAAAGGATAAGGAACGCGTGAGTGAGCCACTGAAAGAGAGAAAGAGTGAGACTTAATGATGGCAATGTGATAACTCCTAAAACGAGGTGAAAATTTAAATCAGCTCCGCCATCACATTAAGTCTGCGGGAGAGAGAAACGGTTTTCTGCTGCAACAGCATTCACTCACTTATTAGGTGAGGAGAGATGGATGGAGAGAGAGAGTGAGTCGATGGAGGGGAGAGGGTGATGAGAGCATGAACACAAAAGGGCTACCAATAAATATAGACGAGAGAGAGACAGAGAGAGAGAGAGCTGAAAGAGGTAGAACTAACAGCATTAACAGAAAAAGCAAAGAGAAAGAAAAAAGAAAGAGCCCATAAAGCCTAGAGGATCGAACCAAAGTCATTTGAACAGCTATTGTGAAAATATGTTTTGCCTCTCCTGTTGCTCTTTGTGGGGAGACAGCGACATTTTTAAGGCATATTTTATTATGGGTGGTGGGTTAGGGTTTTTCCCAGGAAACAACACTACTGACTGGTAGCCTGCTGACAGCTGGTCCTCTCTACAGCTACTGAAAATAAGAAATACTACTAAGAAATAATGCACATACAGTACCAGTCAAAAGTTTGGACAAACCTAATTTCAGGGTTTTTCTTTATATTTGCTATTTTCTAATAATAGTGAAGACATCAAAACTATAAAATAACACATATTTAGTAACCAAAAAAGTATAAAACAAATCAAAATATATTTTATATTTGAGATTCTTCAAAGTAGCCACCCGTTGCCTTGATGACAGCTGTGCACACTGCAGAGGGGTGTATGATAATAGCTGGTACTGAGTGAAACCTGGTGGCCTCCACATCACATCGCATCACATCACAACCTGCAACCACTACAGTACAGAAGAACATAACACATGCAACATTTAAACACAGTTTGACTGAGAATCAATGCAGTACCACTGGCCCTGTCCAGTAGGGATACGTCTGTAATAGAACCCTATTTCTGATATAGTGCACTATATCGGGAATAGGGTGCCATTTCAGATTCATTATTTAGAGAGAGTTTTAGAGTGTAATTCACTGCAGTGCCTCAGGCCCATTCAGGCCCATGTGGAGAGAGAGCTAAGGTCTTCCAAACCAAAAAAGATTCTGGCCCTAGTTGGTCAGAAAAAATGAAAAACTCTGGGTCCTGGTTGGTCAGAAAAAAATGAAAAACTATGGGTCCTGGTTGGTCAGGAAAAGGGATAACTCTGGGTCCTGGTTTGTCAGAAAAAAGGAAAAACTCTGCGTCCTGGTTGTCAGGAAAAGGGAAAACTCTGGGTCCTGGTTGGTCAGGAAAAGGGAAAAACTCTGGGTCCTGGTTGGTCAGGAAAGATAAACAACTCTGGGTCCTGTTTGGTCAGGAAAAGGGAAAAACTATGGGTCCTGGTTGGTCAGGAAAAACTCTGGGTCCTGGTTAGTCAGTGTACCGTAAAGTGAACATGAGTGTGTATGTGAGGGAGTTATTAAGAACATACTCTTGATGACCAAAAGTATGTGGACACCTGCTCGTCGAACATCTCATTCTAAAATCATGGGCATTAATATGGAGTTGGTCCCCCCGTTGGCTGCTATAACAGCCTTCACTCTTCTGGGAAGGATTTCCACTAGATGTTGGAACAGTTTTGCAGGGATTTGCTTCCATTCAGCCACAAGATCATTAGTGAGGTACAGATGTTGGGCGATTAGGCCTGGCTCGCAGTCGGCATTCCAATTCATCCCAAAGGTGTTCAATGGGGTTGAGGTCAGGGCTCGGAGCAGGCCAGTCAAGTTATTCCACACCCCGTCACCTCCACACATCATGCTGAAACAAGTTGGAAGCACAGAATCATCTAGAATGTTATTGTATGCTCTAACGTTAAAGATTTCCCTTCACTGGGGCCTAGCCCAAACCATGAAAAACAGCCCCAGACCATTAGTCCTTCACCACCAAAATCTACAGTTGGTGCTATGCATTGGGGCAGGTAGCGTTATCCTGGCATCTGCCAAACCCATATTCACCCGTCGGACTGCCAAATGGTGAATTCATCACTCCAGAGAATGCGTTTTCACTGCTCCAGAGTCCAATGGCTGTGAGCTTTACACCACTCAAGTCAATGCTTGGCATTGCAAATGGTGATCTTAGGCTTGTGTGCTGCTGCTCGGCCATGGAAACCCATTTCATGAAGCTCCCAACTAACAGTTGTGCTGACATTGCTTCCAGAGGCAGTTTGGAAGTCAGTAGTGAGTGTTTCAACTGAGGACAGACCATTTTTACTTGCTACCCGCTTCATAGTGTGAGCTTGTGTGACCTACCACTTCACGGCTGAGCCATTGTTGCTCCTAAACGACGTTTCCAATTCACAATAACAGCACTTACAGTTGACCGGGGCAGCTCTAGCAGGGCAGAAATTTGACAAACTTACTTGTTGGAAAGGTGGCATCCTATGACGGTGCCACATTGAAAGTCACTGAGCTCTTCAGTGCGGCCATTCTACTGCCACTGTTTGTCTATGGAGATTGCATGGCTGTGTGCTCGATGTTATACACCTGTCAGCAACGGGTGTGGCTGAGATAGCCAAATCCACTCATTTGAAGGGTCCACATACTTTTGTATACATAGTGTATGATAGGAAGATCTGATAAAAATATATCTGTGTGTCAGTTTTTAGGCGTGTGAGATAAACAGGCAGAAAATGTACCTCTTTTTTGCAACACATACACACATCCTCCACCCCTCACTAGACACCCTCCCCCCGTTCTCGTGGGTGCCGGAGTGAGAAATTACATTTTTCTGATGAGAAACTTTTTCCTTCCTTCCTTAGCCTCCTCCTCCTCCTCCTCCTCCTCTCTATTCTTTCATTTATTCACTTATTTATCAACTATTAATTTATTCAGTGGGAGAAATGAGCAGTTGTGCAGTCATGTGTTCTCACTGCTGTCAACATACACATGAAGATGAGGATCGGAGAGGGACAAGTTAGCAAAACGTACACACACACCACACACACACACACACACACAAACAAGGCCACACACACACACACACACCACACACACAAACGAGTATACAAACAAGGCCACACACACACACACACACACAAACAAGGCCACACACGCACAAGCATTCACACACACACGTACACAACATGTCTGCGTGCTTGTGTGTGTGTGTCGCAGTATCCATCAAATAGGGATGACAACATGACTACCCCTGAATATTCAACAACGATCCCCATAGCTCAAAACTGATGCAATGTAAGAAATCTGTGTTATATCCTTATTCAGAGTTATACATCTTTACTGTCAAACACACACACACACACACACAGACACACACACACACAGGGGACCATAAAGATTAGCATTCATATCCTGCTAGAGCTGCCCCGGTCAACTGTAAGTGCTATTACCGCTCAAGGTCCTAAACGATATCATAACCGCCATCGATAAAAGACAGTACTGTGCAGCCGCCTTCATCGACCTGGCCAAGGCTTTCGACTCTGTCAATCACGGCATTCTTATCGGCAGACTCAACAGCCTTGGCTTCACAAATGACTGCCTCGCCTGGTTCACCAACTACTTCTCTGATGGAGTTCAGTGTATCAAATCGGAGGGCCTGTTGTCCGGACCTCTGGCGGTCTCTGTGGGTGTGCTACAGGGTTCAATCTCGGGCCGACTCTTTTCTCTGTATACATCAATGATGTCGCTCTTGCTGCTGGTGATTCTCTGATCCACCTCTGCGCAGACGACACCATTCTGTATACCTCTGGCCATTCTTTGGACACTGTGCTAACAAACCTCCAAACCAGCTTCAATGCCATACAACACTCCTTCTGTGGCCTCCAACTGCTTTTAAATGCTAGTAAAACTAAGTGCATGTTCTTCAACCGATTGCTGCCTGCACCCACCCGCCCGACTAGCATCACTACTCTGGACGGTTCTGACTTAGAATATGTGGACAACTACAAATAACTAGGTGTCTGGTTAGACTGTAAACTCTCCTTCCAGACTCACATGAAGCATCTCCAATCCAAAATTAAATCTAGAATCGGCTTCCTATTTTGCAACAAAGCCTCATGCTGCCAAACATATCCTCGTAAAACTGACCATCCCACCAATCCTTGACTTCGGCGATGTCATTTACAAAATAGCCCCCAACACTCTACTCAGCAAATTGGATGCAGTCTATCACAGTGCCATCTGTTTTATCACCAAAGCCCCATATACTACTCACCACTGCAACCTGTATGCTCTCGTTGGCTGGCCCTCACTACATAAGTCTTTGCTAGGTAAAGCCCCGCCTCATCTCACTGGTCACCATAGCAACACCCACCCGTAGCACGCACTCCAGCAGGTATATTTTACTGGTCATCCCCAAACCCAACACTTCCTTTGGCCGCTTTTCCTTCCAGTTCTCTGCTGCCAATGACTGGAACTAATTGCAAAATTGGCTCCAGATGGCTGGAGTCTTATATCTCCCTCTCTAACTTAAAGCATCAGCTGTCAGAACAGCTTACCGATCACTGTACCTGTACACAGTCAATCTGTAAATAGCCCACCCAACTACCTCGTCCCCATATTATTACTTACCTTCTTGCTATTATGCACCCCAGTATCTCTACTTGCACATCATCTGCACATCTATCACTCCAGTGTTAATGTTAAATTGTAATAATTTCGGCTCAATGGCCTATTTATTGCCTTTCCTCCCTACTCTTCTACGTTTGCACACACTGTACATGGATTTTTCTTGACTGTACGTTTGTTTATGTGTAACTCTGTGTTGTTGTTTTTGTCGGACTGCTTTGCTTTATCTTGGCCAGGTCGCAGTTGTAAATGAGAACTTGTTCTCAACTGGCCTACCTGGTTAAATAAAGGTGAAATAAAAAAATAAAAAATAAAAAAAATATCTAGTATTCCAAGTTTATAACTTCATGTTCGTATACCAGTTATAAAATTAAGTATTAATTGGACCCAAGTCTAGTACCTCAATCATTAAGTTGACAGTTCTAGCTATCTATCCCAACCACACACAACAGCTCCATGCACTAGACCAGATCCCCAAGTAGCCCAGTCTTTATGACCACCAACACACATCACCTGCTGGGTGTTATTGTGATGTATGTATATATTTCCTTTTCACGCTGCACAAAAATTGCCCTTAGGTGACGATAGAGATCTATTGAATTAATTTGAGTTCATACCCCATTCCCCAGACACATGCTGACGCATTGCTCCCTCACCTACGCCTGTCTCCCAACCAGCCAGCCAGCCAGCCAGCCAGCCAGCCAGCCAGCCAGCCAGCCAGCCAGCCAGCCAGCCTACCAGCCAGGAAACCATCCAACTAGTCAATCAGCCAGCCAGCCAACCAGCCAGGAAACCATCCAACTAGTCAATCAGCCAGCCAGCCAGCCAGCCGCAAACCAGCCAACCAGCCAGGAAACCATCCAACTAGCCAGCCAGCCAGCCAACCAGCAAACCAGCCAATCAGTTGATTCAGTTGTGCACCAGAGTGGGCGGCCCTAAACCAACAGACAGACGGCCTGATGGTTATCCCCCGTCACCTCGCCACACGTCCAAGCCTGCGCCGCCCCATTAGCCAGCTAACTGGCACGTGTGGGCAGGCAGCGAGCATACCAGCCAGGCGGGGCTGGTGATTGGCAGCTGATGGAGCACCACGGGGGGCGACAGAGGAG
Organism: Oncorhynchus nerka; assembly: GCF_034236695.1. Classification (NCBI taxonomy): domain Eukaryota; kingdom Metazoa; phylum Chordata; class Actinopteri; order Salmoniformes; family Salmonidae; genus Oncorhynchus; species Oncorhynchus nerka. Next base: position 24,734,094 of record NC_088407.1, read on the forward strand.
TGTGTGTGTGTAGGAATGCAGTTAGTTGCAGTGGTGTTAGTCTCATTGACTGAGGGTGCGAGGGTGGACAGGCCCTATGTTCAACATGTTGTTTCTGTTTCGCCTGGACAGAGGGGACCACCATTACCAGTCAGTCTATAGGCCTTCCCCTCCACACCTACACTACATCCACCCCATTGACTGACACAGTGGCTACTATTAGCCTATGGTCAAATCTCTCTACCCCCCTCTGCCTCCTACCCCCATTACTACTACTATAACAGTCTAAACTCTCTCCTCACCTACTCCTCCTCCACTACGGATTGAAACAATATCATTGTTAGCCTATCAGCCACTCACTACCACAAGTGAAAACCAGACCAGCCTCCCAGACAGTCCATCCTGTCCTGTAACTGACGGTCTAAATGAGCTCCAGTGGAACACAGGGGTTTGGGTGGCTGGTCCAGTCACTTATTGATTGCTCGGTCGGACTGTTAGACACTCAACGCTACTAATGAAATGAAGGGGCCCAGGGGCACTGCATAGAGACGCTGAGGGATTCTCAAGTTTCACACACATTCAGACGGTGTGTGTGTGTGTGTGTCCATCCCTATGTATGTGCGTCAGTGCGTGTGTGATCCAGCCACAACCACCTGCTTTTGTCCAGGCCATCCATCAGGCCAGTGATCCATGGGTTAAGACCCAGGTCCAACGCTGGACTTTTCCTTTCCTAGCCGGAGAGAGAGAGGCCCACAGGGAAGGGCTATCACAGTGACCAGGGATCAGAGAGAGGTTGTGCGGGATCAGATCTACAGGGACCACTGAGAGGCTGTGGCTGTGTGGGGTCTGGATCTCTGGGAACGGTCAATGCTAGAATGCTGGATGGAGAAGACCATGAGCTAGGAAAGTTCAGCTTTTATCAATACCTACATGTCCACATATCAGCCACTGAAATTCATGACCATTAAACACATCATAAATAACTTCAATCCCCTTAAAACTAACCCTAGCCCTAACATTAACGCTGATGATGACTTGCATTTATACAAAGCCTTTTTCTCAGAATCAATGCTCTTAACTGTACTGTAGGAACCCCTCAAGGCAACCACAGCACAATCAAATCACTTCTGAACATCCTCAAATTGGCTTAATCAATGACAACACGGTGAAAACCAATCATAGCGATTCTCACTGCCATGAAAATAAATAGATAATCATTGACTAATCAGAGCCAGCGAGCAACCACACGGAAACACAGTAACCAATCAGTGGCCAGATGTTTGATGCTGCATACCTGAACAGCGCTTCTGCTGCAGCTTTATGACTTCATAGAGTTTTAACCTGACTGAGCAGGAGTACAATCCCCCACTACACACACATACACTCACATTCACGCACATCCTTTCTGGCAACCCAACTCTATCTTTCTTCCAATTAAACAGCCATGACCTGAGAAAGCAAATGTCACTAAAATTACTGTATTTCATAGCAAAGTCCTCTCTCTCTCACAAACTCTCTCTCTCTCTCTCACTCTCTCTCTCTCGCTCTCTCTCTCTCTCAATTCAATTCAACTCAATTCAAGGGGCCTTATTGACATGGGAAACATGTGTTAACATTGCCAAAGCAAGTGAGGTAGATAATGTACAAAAGTGAAATAAACAATAAAAAATTTACAGTGAACATTACACATAAATAAGTTTCAAAACAATAAAGACATTACAAATGTCATATTATATATATGGCACACTGTGGAATTTCACCCAATAGATATGAGAGTTTATCAAAATTGGATTTGTTTTCGAGTTCTTTGTGGATCTGTGTAATCTGAGGGAAATATGTCTCTCTAATATGGTCATACATTTGGCAGGAGGTTAGGAAGTGCAGCTCAGTTTCCACCTCATTTTGTGGGCAGTGAGCACATAGCCTGTCTTCTCTTGAGAGCCATGTCTGCCTACGGCCGCCTTTCTCAATAGCAAGGCTATGCTCACTGAGTCTGTACATAATATATCTCTCTCTCTCTCTCTCTCTCTCTCTCTCTCTCTCTCTCTCTCTCTCTCTCTCTCTCTCTCTCTCTCTCTCTCTGTGTGTGTGACTGTGAAGCCAATATGAAAACGGATCCACACTAAAGAAGGGGATATTGACATCTTAATACAATAAAAAGAAAAAGAAACAAAGTTATCCTGATAGTAATAATTATCTCCTGCCCCAAGGCCCTTAATGAATAATACATGGACTGTACTGCTTAATTAAATGGACACTGTGTGTGTGTGTGTGTGTGTGTGTGTGTGTGACTCTTGGCAGTCCCCAAGCATCACTTGGATAGTAACATTGAAGGACATAGAGAGAAGCAGAGAGAGAGTGTGTGTGAGAGAGAGACAGAAAGAGAGAGAGAGCGAGAGAGTGTGAGAGAGAGAGAGAGAGAGAGAGGAGAGAGATTGAGAGACAGTGAGAGAGAGAGATTGAGAGACAGTGAGAGAGAGAGAGTGAGAGAGAGAGAGGGGGAATACACTCATGGGTCCTTCACTTCAGTCACAAGTGAGGACAAGCGTTAAACGTCCCCAACTGGCTTTTATCTGCTTCTCACATTTAACAGATAATAACCTACCCGTCACTATACACTCTACCGCTCCATTCAGACTTACAAACACACACACACACACACACACACACACACACTGGAGGTCATCAAATGCTCTAATGCTGTCAAGGCCAACCCAGTTTTACATGCACCATATATATATATATATATTACCTCTTCTCCATAACATACACACACATGCACACACACACAGAGATCCTCCCCAACACACACACTACCCCCACAAGAACCGCCCCACCCCCCATCCCCAAACACACCTACTCTCTTGATATCCCAGTGGTGTATACACAGCAGTTGTATTAGTGCTGATATCACAGGGCCTCTGTAGTACAGTGGTAACGTTTCAGCCCATTCCCTTTATTATGCATTAGTGGTATTGTGGCCCCTTCTATTACACCCTAATGACATTTGGTAGGCCCACTAATCAGCCTCCAGGGACCGCCACAGACCCAGCCTGTTCCACTGAGATCAGCATGAACACAGGCAAGCACACACACACACACACACGCAAGGCAGGCTGAGATTCTGTTTGCGCACGCACACACTGCTCACAGCACTTTTACACTGACGCCATATTGTACAACACACATTAATATGCACCAAAACAAGAGGAGAGGCAATGTAAATAAAACACACGTTCCACCCCCCACCACCACACCACACGAGGAGAGAGAAGCTTAGCTAGAGTGTTAGAAGGAGGAGGGTCAGGGGTCAGGGTGATGCCCAGCCCAGAGGCTGTATCACTGTATCAGGGTCCAGTGTAGAAGCCCCAGAGGGTCCAGTAGGGTGTTTCCTGATTAGCTAGGGGGGAGAAAAGAGGGGAGACAGGGGAGATGTACGGAGGATAATGCTCTTGGCACTAAATGTAGGGCTAGCACCTTAATGCTTGTTTCCCCAGGGATCCTGGGTGGGGTCCTGGCTAGCTTAGGGGAGAGACAAGAGAGGGATGTTGGGGGGTCGCAGGGAAAAAACAGGAGATACAGGAAGGGACAGGGGCGATACAAGGTGGAGACAGGAGGAGACAGGAGGGGGAGCAACAGGGTGGACGGCAGGGGAGAAATAGGGGAGATGTAGTTGGGGGATAATGCTCTTGGCACTAAAGCCTCATTAGGAGTCTCCTCCCCAGCCAGCACCACTACCACTATCCCCTCCAGCTGGAGCCACTGACTGACAGACTGGCAGACTGGCACTTAAATGCCCAGGTGGCACAGGAAACCCTGGAACCAGGCCCAGACTGGCAGGGGTATGGCGCAGACACACACAAGTGTGAATACACACACAGACACACACACAGACAGACATGTTCACGAATGCAAAGGTGCAAAGGCAGAAAGGCAGGCAGGCACACACAATAAATCCAAACACTCAACCACATACTCCCCACCTTCTCACAATTAACACTGGGCCCATAGCTGGAGGCACCAGAGGAAATGAGGTTTTGGTGGAGGTGGAGGGGGGTATAGGAGGAGTGAGGGGGGTTGAAAGGGGGAGAAGGATTAGGGAGGTGGTGGGGGTTATGGTTGGGAGAGGAAATATAATGTGTGGTATGAAACGATGAACCCAAGTCAGGTAATCACTATGTGCTGTTCCCACACTTCCCTTGATGTCTGACTGTCTGTGTGTGTGTGTGTGTGTGCGTGTGTGTGTGTGTGTGTCTGTGTGTGTGTCATTTCTCTATCACTCTCCCTCTCTCTCTCATCTCTCTCTCGCCCCCTCTCCCTAATACTGAAACCAGGAGGTAGTTCATCTGTGGCTGTTGTGCAGTCATGCTCAGTTAACCTGATATATGACTTGACACCAGACAAGAAGAGAGAGAGGGGAATTAAAACAGAGAGGATCAACACTCAACCCGGCTGTCCTGTCCAGGAGAAGTTTTTTCTGGTGTTGCTTATCCTCACCTGTTTACACTTACTGTCACTTAGATGACTTCATTCGTTCATCTACCCTCCAAGATACTTAGTCTTGAATGGTAGGTGGATTGTTCTTTTCGGGTGTGTAAGAAGTGCATTGTATAAAGAGACTTTCAAAATAGGCACATTTGAAGAAATTGTAAAATTTTTGTACCATTTCTACATATAACTATTTCTATTATATAGTTCAATATCATTGGATCATGTGTTCTATACTATTTATCTGAACCCTATTATTACTGGTGTGAGAGTGAATTGGCCAGTGCCTACTGCATGTGGATCTTTCCAGAAACTAGGGTACCAGTGAGGATTTCCTACACTGGACAACTTGTTACAGCTGTTGATAAGTCATTCATAATAATCTGACCATTTTCTTATTGTTATTATATCATAACTATATACAATTAAATTCACGACTTGATTTAAAACCTGTTTAAACCTTTATTCTGGTCTTGTCGGATTTGTACTTTTCTGTCCTTACATTTGCGGCAGTGTAAGTTGTCCTTATATCATGTAATACTTATTAATCCGTTAAATTAGACACTGAAATTGAAACCTGTAAGAATCCTGGATCTAGCTATTGGACAATTTTGTATAAAGATCTCAGAATTGCAGGTTAACTACGTAACATTTCTTATGTTACAGGGTGAAAACAGTTTTCAACAGATTTCATGGGCACACAAATCCAAAATGATGTATGTGATTGCAAAATCGAATGCTTCATAGCTGAAAGAGATACTTAAAACCTAAATTGATACTGTCATTAATGTGGTTCTTCAATCAATTATGCCTAATAATACTTGTTGGACAGGTATTTGGTGTCCAGCTAATTAGTGACTCGTGATATTATCTTCACACATCGTCTTATGATCCAGGAAGGAATTCTGTGACAAACAGCTGTTGTTATAGCTCATTAAGATGCAACAACATCCCAAGTGCTGGGAGCAATATCAAGAATATTTTGGTGTCTCATTCATTACCCCGGTGAAAACAGTTATGCCTGGATTCACGTTGGATCACCTGTTGTTGTCAGCTTGATTTACAGCAGGGTCACGTTAGATTTAACAGAGAAAGAAGGTCATGAGTTCATGTTTTCACATGTTTTTGTGGCTCAGATTGGACACAGAGTCGACTGTGTGCAGTGGGGATTTTAGCATGTGGGGCAAAAATAACAAACAAGTGGGCTGTATGCCAGCAAAGCCACCACACAACACAACACTAAACAATACATTCATTGCACTATAACGGTGACAAACGATGCGCAAAAACTGTGAGGGCCTCCATAAAGCTGTCCCAACACCTTACCACAAACTGTTAGGGCCTACATAAAGCTGTTCCAACACCTTACCACAAACTGTGAGAGCCTCCATAAAGCTGTCCCAACACCTTACCACAAACTGTTAGGGCCTCCATAAAGCTGTCCCAACACCTTACCACAAACTGTTAGGGCCTCCATAAAGCTGTCCCAACACCTTACCACAAACTGGTAGGGCCTACATAAAGCTGTCCCAACACCTTACCACAAACTGTTAGGGCCTCCATAAAGCTGTCCCAACACCTTACCACAAACTGTGAGGGCCTACATAAAGCTGTCCCAACAGCAGAGTTCCAGCAGCAGTCCCAACACCTTACCGCTGCTACACATGGCTGTCAGCAGAGCCTTGTCTGGCAGCGAAACAGTTCATTCAGCCTCATTTACTGCCTTTTAAAAAAGCATAGCTGATATGGCTGACTTGCTTAAACAAATGTGGTTTCTACTGACAATTGAGATGTACAAACTACGGCATAAGGGAATGACAAGGGAATCCGTAATTTCGATTAAGACATTAATGAGCGAGCTAGGATGGACATCGTCAATATAACTATTTGTTCAGCACTTTTGAAATGTACACAATACAGCGACAGAATTCAGAACATGGGCCATTCTTACAGTGTTCTTCCTGTACACCAAGTCAGAACTGTAGGATAAATAAAGGGGGCATATAAGCAGACAATGATAGCTCTTACAATATTCAATGATTACATATCTCAAAAACAGGTAATAGGCTACATGTGCACCACCAACTCATAAAAGTAGGCAAAATTAAGAGGTGAAAATAGATCAAATTATTAGGGTGAGGCACATGGGCTACTAACAGTTTACTACACAACATACACTTTGTGTTACTTTCTTAGCTACAGTATACATACCTCCGTGGCATATTACATAATTTATGCAGTAGCATACAAACCTTTTTTGGCCTCACCTTGTTGTGCTGTGCTCACTTGAACAGGAAGGTAGTGTGGCGGTCCTTGTGGGCAAATATTGTCATCAAACTTTGTCAACAAAGTCTGGCAATATTCAGGTTGTAGCTCTTGAAAGAGGCCCGAATTACCGATTTACAATTCCAGAGTTCCCAGTTGTCTTGAACTCACAGTTAGCCACTGATTCCTTCCAAACCACTCATTGTTGAATTTGCAATTTTCAACTTGTTGTGTAATGTTGATGTCCAATGGCCGAGGAGCACCGATACATTTTATCTATAATTTATCTTTATTATTTATCTTCATATGACAAGGATTAAAAATAATTTGCCAGTAGATTGTCGACTTGATTCATGATGATGACTGCTAGCTAATCAAAGCTACTGTAGATATAACATGATTTGACGTCATTTCATCTGTGGCCAATGACCTTGAGCCTTCTTGGATGGGCACTTCTAAGGTAACTCTATGGCAGCACTCAAGGGATTGACATTTTCGAAGTCTACCCTTAGAATTGGAGGTGTCGTAGTGTCCCCATGAGTGACAGAACACTGAGCCAATCACGGCGCAACACTCCATATTTTCTGCTGGCTTGCCCCACCACCACAGAAAGCACTGAGCTAGGCTGAAACACCTGCATTTTTGAGCTGCCTTACTCAAGAAATCCGGCTTTATTAACACAATGGTATATATATTTTTTTACATTGTTTGCAAACTGATATGTGACACGTATTAATGCCAAAATAACATGCAAAACAGGCAAGCCCCCCCCAAAATAATAATACATATATACATTTATTTGGATCTCAATACAGGTGGCTGAATGATGGGTCTGAATGATGGGTGTGTAGGACAGACTAGTGTGTAGGACAGACTACTGTGTAGGACAGACTATTGTGTAGGACAGACTATTGTGTAGGACAGACTACTGTGTAGGACAGACTAGTGTGTAGGACAGACTATTGTTTAGGACAGACTATTGTGTAGGACAGACTATTGTGTAGGACAGACTATTGTTTAGGACAGACTAGTGTGTAGGACAGACTATTGTGTAGGACAGACTATTGTGTAGGACAGACTAGTGTGTAGGACAGACTAGTGTGTAGGACAGACTATTGTGTAGGACAGACTAGTGTGTAGGACAGACTATTGTGTAGGACAGACTAGTGTGTAGGACAGACTATTGTGTAGGACAGACTATTGTGTAGGACAGACTAGTGTGTAGGACAGACTATTGTGTAGGACAGACTATTGTGTAGGACAGACTAGTGTGTAGGACAGACTATTGTGTAGGACAGACTACTGTGTAGGACAGACTATTGTGTAGGACAGACTAGTGTGTAGGACAGACTAGTGTGTAGGACAGACTAGTGTGTAGGACAGACTAGTGTGTAGGACAGACTATTGTTTAGGACAGACTGTTGTGTAGAACAGACTATTGTGTAGGACAGACTAGTGTGTAGGACAGACTAGTGTGTAGGACAGACTATTGTGTAGGACAGACTATTGTGTAGGACAGACTATTGTGTAGGACAGACTAGTGTGTAGGACAGACTATTGTGTAGGACAGACTATTGTGTAGGACAGACTAGTGTGTAGGACAGACTAGTGTGTAGGACAGACTATTGTGTAGGACAGACTAGTGTGTAGGACAGACTAGTGTGTAGGACAGACTATTGTGTAGGACAGACTATTGTGTAGGACAGACTATTGTGTAGGACAGACTATTGAGCAGCACCCAACTATTCCTATTCATTATTCTGGATATAATGACATGAGATTTGATAGTGGGTTTATTCACAACATGATCTGTTAATGAAATAACACGACAAAGACATTTTGTTGTCCATGTTACACCTGCAAATTTAAACAATACATAGGACTTGAAGTAGCCTACTTGAACTTGAATTTGGAGCTCAGAAATTCAAGTACTGGAATAGGCCTACTTTGAAAATCTACAATTTCCTCAATTTGGTGCTTGTAGCCAATTTATGTTCTCCTTCTCCCTTATAATTATCTGTGACTTCATTTTTGATCCATTTTTGTGAGAGATGTGGCCAATTTCGTTTGTTTCCCTCTGATTCAATTGAAGGGTGTTGTGCTACTCTGTTGCGGTAAAACCATGTGCGGTTAATGTGAGGACGACAACATCTGTTGGCTTCAACTTGTCTTTCCATACAAATCCTTCAGTTAAAAAAGGAAATGGTTTTTTTGGTCCCTTTCTCATTATAAAAACAGCTATGGTGAGATTCAAATGGCTTTATTATGCGTCCCTGACGTCAGCCACATAGGATATAGAAAAATCACATACATCCAGTCTATTTAGTCAGTCCACATTATTGTCCACATTATTCTCACATATTTTAGAATGTAATAATACTTTGACTATCAATGCATTGGCAAGACCTACAATTTAATTAATTTTAAAGTGGTAATGGCCTACTTTTCTGACACTATTTGCATGCTTTTTCTGGGAGTGGGGGTTCTGTGTGAGGCCCTATATATACATTTATATAGATAATACAATTGTATAACATTCAGGTCATTGAAAATGCTTGGAAAAAGTCCCTGAAAGTCCTTGAATTTGACTTGTATGAGCCCTGCTTAAAGAATGTATAGTCCTATGTTTATGTTGTTGTATCGGTGGACTTATGGGACCGTTTGCATATATTCTCTTTTATTCCTCAAAGTACATATGTGGAACTGCATGAAAATCATTTTAATTTTGAAATGTTGGCCCCATTGTTCATAGAAAAACCCATGTATGGCTGGTCTTGTGGGGCTGTTCTTGGGAAGGCCATACTGCTGTCCCCCCCTCCCCACACACACACTTCCCTCCCCCCATGCCTCTTGGTGACAGATGGGCACTGTGTATAACAGGAGGGTCATTAGGTCACATACACATGGGGAGAGGGGTAAAGAGGAGGGGGGGGGGTACATTTGGGCATGACAGGGGTGGGGTGAGGCAGGTTTAGTCATGGTGTGGAGGTGGGTAAATGGGGAGGGGGGGTTGGCATAATGGGGGTTGGAGAAGTGTTGAAGAAGGGTAACAGGGGGGCAACCTTAGTCATGGTTAGGGGTAAAGAAGTAGATTGGGGGGAGGCAGATTTGGAGACGAGGGGGGATAGGGGGTAAGGGAAATAGGGGAAATTGTTTGCCAACCCCCTACTGCTGTGCCTCTGGGTAACAGACATGAAATATGGCGTTGTGTGCGTGAATGTGTGTCGTGTCGTGTGTGTCGTGTGGCTCAGTTGGCAGAGCATGGTGCTTGCACACACCAGGGTTGTGGGTTCGTTTCCCATAGGGGGAAATAACACCGAAATGTATGAACTCACTGTAAGTTGCTCTAGATAAAAGCATCTGCTAAATAACTAAAGTGTAAAATGTGTGTGCATGACTCTGTGTGTTTGTAGTTGTTACTCTGTGTCTATGAGATAAAGGCCTAGGGGCATGCTCATCAATGCAGATTTGCATAATGAAATTCCCTCTCTGCATCTCACAGCCAGAGGGAAAAACAAGGCCCTTAACCAACCCTTCAAAACACCTATGTGCATGAAACAAAGAGAGAAAACCGCTGTTTCTCATACTCCACGTGACAGCTATACACAAAGGCCTTTGGTATATGTGTCCTGTCCTCTGTGCCTCCCCATCTCACTCAACTCTGGACCTTGAAGCCAGTTCCATTGCTTTTTAAAAAATTGTTCCCCTCTAATCAGGGACTGATTTAGACCTGGGACTATAGGTGGATGCAATTCATTGTCAGGTAGAACAGGCAAACCAGCATGTTCCGGAAATCGAAGGGTAAGTGTTGAACACCTCTGCCCTACAGGATGGCAAATCGCTCCTCTATTATTGCCACTGTGTGAGTGCTATAGAGAGATATATCAATGAGGGTCTGAGAAATAATTGGCTGTCAGGAGTACATCTTTACCGTCCAAATAAAAACCGTCAATATTGATCATTTACTTGACCGGGCAAGCGCCGACAAAAAGATGCATCAATATCAGACAAAGTCCCGTACCCCTTCAAACATTCAACCTCCAGCTGCGTACCCCCTCTAGCACCATGGTCAGCGCACTCTCAAATGTTGTTTTTTGCCATCGTTGTAAGCCTGCCACACACACACACACACACACACACACACACACACACACACACACAATACATGTATTAAACAGAAGAATGAGTGTGTAATGAATACTCAGGGAGAAATAGGTGTAGATTCACGCACAGAGCGCGGCAGGTGTTTATTTTGCAGGAGGCAGGAATCGTGGTCACAGGCAGGCAATGGTCAAACACAGGCAGACAATGGTCATACACAGGCAGACAATGGTCATACACAGGTAGGCAATGGTCATACACAGGCAGACAATGGTCATACACAGGCAGGCAATGGTCAAACACAGGCAGGCAATGGTCAAACACAGGCAGGCAATGGTCATACACAGGCAGACAATGGTCATACACAGGCAGACAATGGTCATACACAGGCAGGCAATGGTCAAACACAGGCAGACAATGGTCATACACAGACAGGCAATGGTCATACACAGGCAGGCAATGGTCATACACAGGCAGACAATGGTCATACACAGGCAGGCAATGGTCATACACAGACAGGCAATGGTCATACACAGGCAGACAATGGTCATACACAGGCAGACAATGGTCTTACACAGGCAGACAATGGTCATACACAGGCAGACAATGGTCATACACAGGTAGGCAATGGTCATACACAGGCAGACAATGGTCATACACAGGTAGGCAATGGTCTTACACAGGCAGACAATGGTCATACACAGGCAGGCAATGGTCATACACAGACAGGCAATGGTCATACACAGGCAGACAATGGTCATACACAGGTAGGCAATGGTCTTACACAGGCAGACAATGGTCATACACAGGCAGACAATGGTCATACACAGGTAGGCAATGGTCATACACAGGCAGACAATGGTCATACACAGGTAGGCAATAGTCATACACAGGCAGACAATGGTCATACACAGGCAGACAATGGTCATACACAGGCAGGCAATGGTCATACACAGGCAGACAATGGTCATACACAGGCAGGCAATGGTCATACACAGACAGGCAATGGTCATACACAGACAGGCAATGGTCATACACAGGCAGACAATGGTCATACACAGGCAGGCAATGGTCATACACAGGCAGACAATGGTCATACACAGGCAGACAATGGTCATACACAGGCAGACAATGGTCATACACAGGCAGACAATGGTCATACACAGGTAGACAATGGTCAAACACAGGCAGGCAATGGTCAAACACAGGCAGGCAATGGTCATACACAGGTAAGCAATGGTCATACACAGGCAGGCAATGGTCATACACAGGCAGACAATGGTCATACACAGGTAGACAAAGAGGCAGGTGAATCAAAACTAGGACTGAAGGCTATAACTGGTTCTCACAAACGAGCTAGAACAGGCTTAGTAGAGTCAAAACGAACAGTTCCTCACAAAGGTACAAACAGAATGAATTGAACTAAATAAGGAGCTGATGAGACCAGGTGAACAAAAATGAAAAACAGGGCTACATTCAAGAATACAAAGAAACAGGGCTACGTTCAAGAACACAACAAAACAGATCATAAGGTTGACTAAGAAAATAAATACAGAACCTTACAGAGTGTGAGTTTGTCACATCCCGACTCGTGAGAAGTGACAAACAGCTCTTATAGGACCAGGGCACAAATAATAATATAATAATAATCAATCATTTTTCTCTTTATTTAACCATCTTACATATAAAACCTTATTTGTTCATCGAAAATTGTGAATAACTCATCACAGCTTAATGAGAAGAGTGTGCTTGAAAAGATGCACATAAATTGGCAATGTAGGGTTGTATTGGAGAGGCTCAGTCTTAAATCATTTTCCACACACAGTCTGTGCCTTATTTAGTTTTCATGCTAGTGAGGGCAGAGAATCCACTCTCACATAGGTACGTGGTTGCAAAGGGCACCAGTGACTTAACAGCGGAATTTGCCAAGGCAGGATACTAAGAGCGCAGCCCTATCCAGAAATCTGGCAGTGGCTTCTGATTAAATTACATTTTCACAGAACCGCATGTTGCAATTTTGATGAGGCTCTCTTGTTCAGATATCGGTAAGTGGACTGGAGACAGGGCATGAAAGGGATAACGAATCCAGTTGTTTGTGTCATCCGTTTCAGGAAAGTACCTATGTAATTGTGCACCCAACTCACTCAGGTGCTTCGCTATATCACATTTGACATTGTCCGTAAGCTTGAGTTCATTGGCACACAAAATAATCATACAATCACGGAAAGATCTGTGTGTTGTCCTTGTTAAAAAAAAAAAAATATGAGCTGGCGCACACCCAGAAAAAAGAGTGTGTGTGGAGGTGCTGACTAACGGTGAATAAACTATAAACTATCAAAATAAAGAAAGTAGCACGCTCCATGTATAATCTCCCAGCAATTTAATGGGCGTTTCGGTGTGCCTTCCTCAGGGTGTTATTGCAGACAGAGAAGAGCTCCCACTTCTTAATCATAGCCTCAATTTTGTCCCACACATTGAATGTAGTTGTGGAGAGTCCCTGTAATCCTACATTCAGATCATTCAGGTGAGAAAAACATCACCCAGATAGGCCAGTTGTGTGACAAACTCATCATCATGCAAGCGGTCAGACAAGTGTTAATTATGGTCAGTAAAGAAAACTTTAAGCTCGTCTCTTAATTTAAAAAAAAAATGTGTCAATACTTTGCCCCTTGATAACCAGCACACTTCTGTAGGTTGTAAAAGCGTTATATGGTCTGTGGATGCTGCAGTGTACCCAAGTGGCGTCTCGAGCAACTGCTTGCATGCGTGTTAGCACTCCACTATGTCTCCCTGTCATTGCGCCATTGGCTACATACGGACCGTCAGTGGAATTCCCGCGAGAGAGTAATGGTTATTGTGATTGGATGTTAATTATTTGACTAGGCTACCTGTATTTGACATTGTGTTGTTATTTCGCTGAACACTAGATGGTTTAAGTTGATTTTTGGCAGTGAAGCGAGGCTATTCAGGAGAGAGAAAAAACTCACCCAAATGTATAGCCCCGTTGGAAAATATAAATGGAATGTTTGAAAATGTGAAGAATTATAATTATTTTTTTAAACATTTGTATTTGGCGTCATCCTGACGGCATTGCGAATAACCGAGTTTGGATATACCTGCGATAAAGCATCCGAGCGAGCAAAACAGCGCCCCTCTGTCTTTCTATGTGTAGCCCATGTATCTGATGCTGTATGGCCAAAAAGAGTATGGCATGTCAGCATCATATACATTTTAGGACAGAGGGGTGATGTTTCTCTCGCTCCGATGCTTTCTCCCACTTTGGAATCGAAGGAAAGTTGGCAGGTGCAGTGCACTTTTCAGATCCTGGAATTATTTTGGACAAATGTTTTAAGGTAAGGTGCTTTAAACTCTTTTTAAACATTTTTTTACACTTAAATTACATCTTTACTATAATACCCATGCAAATAATTGTGTGAAACAAAGGTGCCCCCCTATGGAAATCAAATGTCTGTCCAACAGATTCCGGCCCGGGTGTGTGTGTGTCTGTACCTGTGTGTGTGTATTTGTATGCCATGTCTGCCTGTGTGTGGGGATGTATTCATGTCTGAATGCCTGTGTGTGTGTGCGTGTGCGTGTGCGTGTGTGCGTGCGTGTGCGTTTGAAGGCCTCAGTCGTGTGTGAGTATCAGTGCATTAGAGCATCACAGTCAAATCAGTGTATCTCTCACCATAGATGAAAGCAGACTAGGATGTCTGCATGTTTAAGAGACAGGAAGCCCCATATCGCTAGTGTGTGTCTGCATGTTTAAGAGACAGGAAGCCCCATATCGCTAGTGTGTGTCTGCATGTTTAAGAGACAGGAAGCTCCATATCACTAGTGTGTGTTGTAATATAACATGGATCACCTGAAAGAAAAGGAGGAGAGATAACGGGTCGATAGGTGAAAGGGCAAGGAAGGGAGGGAGGAAAAGGAGAGAGGGAGGGGGGGAGGAAAAGGAGAGAGAGAGAGAGGGAGGGAGGAAAAGGAGAGAGGGAGGAAAAGGAGACAGGGAGGAAAAGGAGACAGGGAGGGAGGGAGGAAAAGGAGACAGGGAGGGAGGGAGGAAAAGGAGACAGGGAGGGAGGGAGGAAAAGGAGACAGGGAGGGAGGGAGGAAAAGGAGACAGGGAGGGAGGGAGGCAAAGGAGAGAGGGAGGGAGGGAGGAAAAGGAGAGAGGGAGGAAAAGGAGAGAGGGAGGGAGGAAAAGGAGAGAGGGAGGGAGGAAAAGGAGACGGAGTAAGGAGAAGGAAAGAGGGACACATTTTCTCTGCAAAGAAACCTGGTAGCTGTTGTATGAGCAAATAGAGAGAGAGAGGGGGGGGGGGGAATACAGTGGCAGAATACCTGACCACTGTGACTGACCCAAAATTAAGGAAATCTTTGACTATGTACAGATTCAGTGAGCATAGCTTTGCTATTGAGAACGGCCACCGAAGGCAGACCTGGCTCTCAAGAGAAGACAGGCTATTGGCACACTGCGCACAAAATGAGCTGGAAACTTCCTAACCTCATGCCAAATGTATGACCATATTAGAGACACATATTTCCCTCAGATTATACATATACACAAATACCACAATGTGCCATCACGGCAGCAAGATTTGTGACCTGTTGCCACAAGAAAAGGCCAATGAAGAACAAGCACCATGTAAATGCAACCTATATTTATGTATATTTATTTTCCATTTTGAACTTTCACTATTTGCATGTCATTACAACACTGAGTGTGAGTCTAATGTTTACTGTTCATTTATATTGTTTATTTCACTTTTGTTTATTACCTATTTCAGAGAGAGAGAGAGACCATGAAGGAAAGAGAGAGAGAGAGAGAGAGAGACCATGAAGGAAAGAGAGGGAGACAATGAAGGAAAGAGAGAGAGGGCTAGTAAAGGAGGAGAGGATGGGGGAAGGAGAGGGAGGAGTGACGTGTAAGTTGAGTTTTGGTGACTGTGAAAGCGTCAGAAAGAAAAAGTGTCCTTCAAACCATTGTGGAGAAGAAGAGAGGGAGGTGGATAGAATGAAGGGGGAAAAACGTAGGGGGGGCTACATACAAAGACCACCTGTTTCACTCTGGAAATAAAGCCCCCAAAAATAATTCTGTCGTCTCAACAAACAAAATCAAAAGCATTCAGCAAAACAAAAACAAAGAACTCCACCATTTGACTGGTTTTAAGAACCTTTTACTGGAGAACGTACTATAGAACGTTTCATTTTGGTATGAGGGCCCCTTGAATGCCGACAATTACACAAATGTGTTTTCGAAGGTGCTCTTTGGAGGGAGCTCAAACACACTTTGTCAAATCTCCAGGGCTGAGCACTATAGTTACAGAGTCTCTTTGGATTTAAATGGTTGTTTTCCACTCGTGAGGGGTGAGTTTGTTCTACTACCACTGAGCAGAGTGCATAACCTTCATCACTTTAGATACTCTTGTCGTGACATTAAAAGCACCCTTCCCTCTGGAAAATCCATCCTTTTACAACAGCATGCCGCCCTGGGCTTTCAAAGCAAAATCCTAACAACACCCCCATCTTCCCCACCTCAAAACACACACACCAGCATCTTAGGGCAAAGTGTGACCAACACCTTTGTCTGTAGCCCAGCTGCAGAATATGAGGCGTCGCTCCTCCCCTCACACACACACACTTGTACGGACACACACACACACACACACACACAAACCTATTGAATGAGTACTGAGGCAGTGTGGGGTTCTGACAGTACTGATGTCATTGGTACAGTGAGTCATTGGTCCCCTCTGCTCCACAGGTCCCTTACCCACCACAGCCAGCTCACTCACTTACACACACACACACACATGTGCGCGCAAACAGAAAACATACAGACACAAACACGCACACACGCAATATTGGGCCTTGTGTTGTGTTTCCTTTGGCAACGGAAGTTCAGTGTTTATGAGTGTGCCTAGACAAAACAAATAGCTCTCCTCTAGTCCCCATCCCTCCCTGGCTCACATCACTCCCGCCATCTATCTATCTGTGTGTGTCTCTCTCTCTCTCCCTCTCGCTCTCTTTTTCCCTCTCTCTGTATCCCTCTCGCCCCTCCCTCCCCTTTCTCCCTCCCTCCATCTGCCTCTTTCTGCTCACTCTTCTCTCTTTTTCTGTCTCCTCTGTCTCCCCCTTCTCCATCTCTCCATCTCTTCATCTCTCTCTCTGTCTCCCTCCCCTCTCCTTCACTCTCCCTCTCTCTGCCTAGTTTGCACCTTACCACGGATGACTGCCCCTCTGGACACAGACTATTCTGCAGGGCCTATTGTTCACCCTGACAGCTTTTGTTGTGGGGAGAGAAAGAGAGACCTCCTAGCCAGCACCCCTTCTCTCCCCTCACACACATTCCACAAGCGGGGAGGTCAAAGGGTGCAGCTGCCTCAATAAAGAGAACAGGGGGATGAGGGAGGGGGAGTGTGATTCATTCACTTTTCCCCCTTTTTTTTTGCTATTTGGACAGAATGAGAGGTCAGGACTGCTCAGCAAGTTCAGCATGGCATCCTGCCGAGGATACTCTGACCTCGGCCCATCTACAACGTCCCCATCTCCACTGTTGAGTTCTTTGAGAGGAAGTCAGGAGCTATCTCCGGAGGTGGTTGAGGTTGCCCAGGAGCCTGAGCAGCATCACCCTCTATGGGAACAACAACAGGCTGAGGTCCCTGGAAGAGGAGTTCAAGGTTGACTTGGGTGAGGGTAGTGATGCATTACAGGGAGTAGAGCGACCCAAGAGGGGGTAGAGGTCAAGGCCAGGAGGAAATGGAGAGCAGAGGAGGCCGTGCTGCAGGCTGAGTCTCGGCTGCACCACAGTGTCCTGGTGCGAGCAGTGACCCGGGGAAGAGCTGGTCTAGGAACCTTCTCAACCCCCCGGTACAACACTGCCAAGGGGAAGGAGAGACGGAGGCTGGTTCAGAAAAGGAGAGGTCCAGCAGAGCAGTGGGAATGAGACAGCGAGGAGCCTGGATGAGGTGGGAGCAGACAGTGGACAGAAAAGTCTAGTGGACTGCATCAAGTTCCTGAACCAGGCGATATATGATGTCCTACCTAGCCTATGGAACCTGTTCTGCTGGGGCAAAGTAGAGTCTCCTGCAAGCCCGCTATCCTCCAAGAGAGAGACACTGCAGCACATCCTAAGCTGTTGTCCTAAAGCTCTGGGAGGGGGGCGCCATGACCAGGTTCTCAAGACCATTGCAGAAGCAATATGCACAGGATTCGGCAACAGCAAGCAAGCACGGCCCTCCAGTCAGCAGATCACCTTCATTTGAGCTGCAGAGCAGTCAGGCTCAAAATCTGAACCACCAGCAGGGATCCTAGCTACTGCTCAGGACTGACAGCTGAGAGCAGACCTGGAGAAGCAGCTCAAGTTCCACAGCACATTATCAAGACAACCCTGAGACCAGAGTCCACGAAGACCGTCATTATTCTGGAGCTTACAGTCCCTTGGGAAAATCGTCTGGAGGAGGCGTACGGGAGGAAGAGGGCCACGTACGAGGGTCTGGTCATCGACAGTCGGAAGCAGGGTTGGAAGGATAGGTGCATGCCTATCGAGGTAGGCTGCGGGGGTTTTGCTAGGAAATCCCTCTACAGAGAGTACAGAGCACTCTGCATCAATTGAGCGAAGAGGAGGAGAGCCGTCAGCAGCACCCTCGAGGCAGCTGAAAAAGCCTCAAGATGGCTCTGGATCAAGAGAGGAGATTTATGGGGAGCAGTGTAATGCCACCTGTCAGAGTGTGATCAACCTCAGCTGGGTCACCTGGGCGAGGGTGTCTGATGTAAGACCCAAAACACCCTATGACCCCAGGTTACATCACTGATGATGTGTCAAGGAGCTTCAAGACATGTATTCATTCAAAAAAAAGAGACTGCGAGCCAGGCCAAATTGCCGAACATCAGTGCCCAACCTCACTAATGCTTTTGTGGCTGAGAGACAGAAACAGAGAGAGAGGCAGAGAGAGAGAGAGAGAGAGAGAGAGCGAGAGAGAGAGGGCTGAGGAAGGCCAGTTTTGTTTGGGCACAGTGATTTGTGGATGTTATTGCCCTCTGCTAAAACCACAAACACACTGTTGACGGTACACACGACTGATGCCAGCACTAACAATGACACCCTTTCACTAATGATCGTTTTTTTAGCAAGCATATAACACACATCCAAAATGGTCAGTTAGCACTAAACCCAATGAAATAAGGGTTGATTTTACTAGTTCAGTTGTTAGTCTGTGTACTAATCCAAAAGGAAAGTAGTCTACAGAAGAAAAACTAAAGCTTTTAAACTATAAACTACTTTCCAAACATTTCTGATCAAATACATCTAGTCAAGATGGCTTCCCCACTTCCTGATACACTCACCTAATATAGTAGTAATAATAATAACTATATATTTCGGCCCTGCTAGAGCTTCCCCGGTCAACTGTAAGTACTGTTATTGTGAAGTGGAAATGACTAGGAGCAAAAACGTCTCAGCCGCAAAGTGGTAGGCCACACAAGCTCACAGAACAGGGCCGCCGAGGTGCTGAAGCGCGTAGTGCGTAAAAAGCATCTGTCCTCGGTTGCAACACTCACTACCGAGTTCCAAACTGCCTCTGGAAGCAACATCAGAACAATAACCCCTTAGTTGCAGTGAAGGGAAATCTTAACGCTACAGCATACAATGACATTCTACAGGATTCTGTGCTTCCAACTTTGTAGCAACAGTTTGGGGAAGGCCCTTTCCTGTTTCAGCATGACAATGCACAAAGCTGGGTCCGTACAGAACTTATTTGCCGAGATTGGTGTGGAATAACTTGACTGGTCTGCTCCGAGCACTGACCTCAACCCCATTGAACACCTTTGGGATGAATAGGAACGCCGACTGCGAGCCAGGCCAAATTGCCCAACATCAGTGCCCAACCTCACTAATGCTTTTGTGGCTGAATGGAAGCCAGTCCCCGCAGCAATGTTCCAACATCGAGTAGAAAGCTTTCCCAGAAGAGTGGAGGCTCTTATAGCAGCAAAGGGTGGGCCAACTCCATATTAATGCCCATGATGTTGGAAAGAGGTATTCTACGAGGAAAACAGGGGTGCGTTCAGCAGGACGCAACATTTTGGAATGTTCAGATAGAAATAGGCCATGAAGAACAAACATTCACTTTCTGACATGTAGAATAAGGAATCACGTTGGCTCTATTCATGCCTTCTCTATCTCCAAAGTTTGTAAACATTTGGCAACTGAACGTGGCTCAGGAAGTGACCAGAGCCTATAGTGGTGCACGAGACAGCTGTTTGTTCATCTGCACCCACCAGCAATTGCTAATAACCCATCCGCAACCGACCGTTTATATGTTATGAAGTGAAAATCGGAAGCCCGCACCCAATATAGAAAATTAAGTGCAGACTGTGTTGAAGTAACAATGTTTATTGCAACAGGGGCAGGCAAACGACAGGTCAATGCAGGCAAGGGTCGATAATCCAGAGTAGCGGCAAAGGTACAGGACGGCAGGCAGGCTCAGGGTCAGGGACAGACATAGTGGTCAGGCAGCCTGGCTCAGAGACAGAAAAGGCAAAGGTAAAAACCAAGAGGACGAGAAAGAGACTGAGGAAAAACAGGATCTGAGAAAACGCTGGGGACGGTCACTTGGCGTCCTACCTGGGCGCATACCTGGATTAGCCAGAACTCAGAGATGAGGCCTGTGTCCAGTATGTCCCTAGCAGAGACCCAGCACCTCTCCTCCGGGCCATAACCCTCCCAGCCAACTAGGTACTGGAATCCCCTGTCCCGAGGTCGAACCTTCAGGACATGTCTCATCATGTACGCCGGTCGACCTTCGATGAGCAGGGGAGAGTGGTGGGCCTAGAAACAGGAGACAAGGGGCAGTCAGACATGGTTTTAACTCTAGACACAGAAAAGGTAGGAAAAATACGGAGGGTACGGGGCAACAGAGGACGAATAGCAGAGGGGCTAATGATCTTGGAGTGGGGGGAAAGGTCTCGGCTTTTGGGGGTGTAACCGCGGTACTATTGCGGCATGCCAGCACCTCAGGCTTGACCTTCTTGGATACCGGTTGGTGCTGCGGAAGCTAAGTGACCCGAGCCTTACTGAACCTCTGTCGGAGGTTCTGGTACTCTGCGGAGCTGGCGAAGAGGTCCGGGGCAATTTCCACAATGGCACCAGTAGCCCAGTCAATTGAGGGGTTGTCGCTGGAGCCAAGAGAATCCCAATAACACAGGAACCTGTGGAGACTCAACCAGCAGTAGTTGGATCGTCTCACTGTGGTTTTCCGACACTCATAGGTTGACTGGGATGGTCTGGTGGGTGACCCGGCCTGTAGAGCGCCCATCCAGCGCTCTAACACCCATGGGAATAGAGAGGGATTGAGTGGAGATGCCCAGCTCGGATGCCAGGGTAACATCTATGAGACTCACATCGGCCCCGAGTTGATGAGTACCTGGAGAGACTTGGACTGGTTGCCCCACCGCAGGACGGCACAGAGAGGGGGGCGAGCAAGGGGAGACAAAAAAATTATCTTTTAGGCCTACCAGAGTACTCACTCCAACAAATGAGCTAGGTCTCTTGAAGGGACAGGTAGACAGATAATGACCGGCAGTACCGCAATACAACTCTGGGTATCAAGTCTGTTTGGCTGGAGACAGCCTAGCTCTGCCGAGCTGCATCGGCTCGGGAAGAGGTGAATCGGCAGTCTCTGGAGGCTCTTGGAGGGACTCGGGTAAGCTCAAATCTTCTTTGGGATGTAGATACCGGAGACTTCCGGAGTTCATCAGATGCAAGGTGGTACCACAATCGAACCTCTTCCCCCTCCTGCGTTCCTGAAGCCGACCATCGATCCAGATGGTTAAAGCGATAAGTGAGTCGAGATCCGTTGGTAGTTCCCGGGCTGCCAGCTCATCCTTTACCTCCTCCGATAATCTGTGCAGGAACGTGTCGAACAGCGCTTCCAGGTACCAGGTACCCTCCGCTGCCAACATGCGGAACTCCATCACATAGTCTGCCACAATGAGGGTGTCCTGCCAAATCTGGAGTAACTTCCGGGCAGCCTCGCTCCCGGACACCGGAGCCTCAAACATTTGTCATACCTCCAGACTGAGGCAGACAGCGGATTGTTGCTCCCACACCGCCGTGGCCCAGGCGAGTTGCTCCCTCAATGTGTCCAATGCTAGGCCGTGACGTCCGGCCACGTCCTGGAACCCTTCAATCAGGCCGCGAAGCAACTCCTTGTGTCTACCAATGATGGCTCCTTGGGAGATGGAGTTGCGGAGCTGGTCCAAGTCTGCTGGGTCAGTCATGGCCCGTTCGTACTATCAGGTTTCAGGTAAGACTGTGTTGAAGTACCTATGTTTATTGCAACAGGGGCAGGCTAACGACAGGTCAATAATAAGCAGGGGTCAATAATAAAACAGGTGCTGAGAAACCACTGCTTGACTTGAACAAACAAGACGAACTGACACAAACAGACAGAAAACACTGGTATAAATACCCAGGGGATAAGTGGGGAAGATTGGCGACACCTGGAGAGGGGTGGAGACCAGCACAAGGACAGGAGAAACAGATCAGGGCGTGACAGAAAATGCTTTATATGCTATGATTAAAGATGGCAGTATGATTTAATGACAGGTGGTGCAGGATTTTTTTGTTGTTGCCTGATTTAGATATGTTTCTACTTATAATATTCAACATTTTGGTAGGTTACTTGCTAGTCAACTTGTCTATAATTAGATACATGTTGCCCTAGAAGACTAAATAAAACCTTGCTCACCAAAATAATGAAATAGATCGATAGAATTAATGCGTTTAGGTACTGGGGGAGAAAATACAATAACAACCCCCCCAAAAAAAGGGAATATTTGTTGTGCAAAATGTCCAAATCACATCAGTTTGACCAGTTGTAAAGAAAAAGAAAGGTGTGAAAACAACGTGTTTCTGATAAGACTTCAGTTCGGCTTCAATGCATATTTTATATGGTTGAAATACTTTCACCTCTTATAATGCTTTTATGATGAAGACAGCACCTCTACAGGTCGAATCTAACTGAGCATTGCATTCTCTCAAGATGCATAAATAAATAAATCATTTTTCTCCATTCCTGTTCCCTAGTCCAAATTCTGCCTGCATTTGGTGTATAATTCTACTGCCAGAAATGCTTAATTCTGCAGGAGTTAATATTAAGACTATGTGAGAGGTTATAAGACGAGTATCCAGATTTCAGTTTCCATTTAACCCATCTGAACAGTAGACTGCAGTTCCCTTGACCTGTCATAGGTCTATTTGAAGTCCCCGTCTTGTGACTGTTGAATTTGCATAGCACTTCACAATCATCGCACATCACATAGCTGGCACTGCTATCATCCTCTTTCAAACATGACTTTCCTGGCCCTCCCTTCTCTTTATTTTCAATTCTCCATTCACAGCTTTTGACTTATTGAATTAAACTTCGAAAATGTCCTTTTTTCCTCCGTGGATTGACGTTAACATTTTCGGACTGTTCCCAAAAGCATTATTTGGCAACGCTATTTGGCGTGTACAGTTGAAACCCTAAAGTTTAGTGCTATGCACTAATACCAGATAGAGAGACTAAAATAATGAAAGAAAAACCTCTCTCTCTCTCTCTCTAAGACCAGTGAAAGTGCATTTTCTTTATATCTCATACCTAATAATGTTGTTCATATTTGTGGCCAAAGCATAAATTGGAGAGAAAAAAAATCCCACCTCAAACCTGTATCTCAAAGAGACCATTCCAAAATTGCTTGCTATTTCCTTATATAACATGATGTAATCTCCCTAAGGAGAATGAATTGGCCAATTGGTGGTCTACAGCAGGATGAGCTGGCCAATCAGCGGTCTACTTGTGTGAATATTTTTAGTGACCGGTATATGCCCACATCATTCTGTGGTTGGCACATCATTCCAACAGAGAATAGCAGCTTTTTAACATACTTAATTTACAAAAATGTTGAAGGAAAACTATTTCACTCATATTCTAAGTAATTATAGGTCGGTCATATTTCAAATCTGGAAACACCGGGCACCTACTTTAACATTATAAAGGGCAACACCCTGAAAACTAGATCCTTGAACTAATACCAACTAACCAGCACTTGTTTGATGTTTTCAATTGGAATTTGTCGTGGAATGTATAGTCTGTGTGTATGAGAGAGAAACGGAGAGAAAGAGATATAAATAGAGAAAGATAGTGATTGAGAAAGAGAGAATAAAAGAGGGATACTATTTATACTGTAAGCAGTGGGAGTATACTCAAACATCTCTGAATCTACAGGCAAAGTGTAATTGAACAGAAACTCTTTCATTCTCTCCTCGTGACCAGAGGGACTGTGTACGTGTGTTTGTGTGTAAACATCGGGGACTTGTTTGCGTGACAAGGCTGTGGAATATGAAACTCTTCACTGCTTTAATCAGGCGATGGCAGTTGTATCAACCAGGAAATTAACAATTTAATCATCTGAAATGAACACTCACATCCCCTCCAGCAAAGCATTCATACACATATACTCTCTCTCTGTCTCTCTCTCTATATTTCTCCTTCTGAATCTGCATCTCCCTCTGTTTTACTCTAGTCTACATCTCTTCCCTCTGTCTCTCGAGACCCTTTTCCTATTTCTCCCTACTCCTCCCTTTCACTCCCCTTCTCTTTTTCTCCCCCTTCCATCAGTTCCACATGTACAGCTGTACCTGTCATCAGGGCTGTTATTAACTGGAGTTGGTCTTTTTCAATC
This sequence comes from Oncorhynchus nerka, assembly GCF_034236695.1. Lineage (NCBI taxonomy): Eukaryota > Metazoa > Chordata > Actinopteri > Salmoniformes > Salmonidae > Oncorhynchus > Oncorhynchus nerka. The sequence continues at coordinate 24,758,652 of NC_088407.1, forward strand.
AGAGATGGAGAGGGAGAGAGAAAGGGAGCTCATGGGCTTCTGTGTACTTCTGAAAAAATATATAATTATAGTTGGATAAATGTAGATTTTTTTTTCTCGCAAGGACTCATACAGGATACTACCCTCTACATCAAACCCTTCAAACCAAATCGAAATTCCATACCTAAAACCTTGATTTTGGACAAAATTACCTGAATGGACGATTACTGCCAAGAACTATCAAGCAAAAACTTCTAACAAACCAAAACCTGCAGAAGAAGCACATCCAACACAAAACTGAGTGAGTAATGTTCAGTCTGAAGCCACATCTGAAGCCAAAAAGTAAAAGACAATAATCTGTAGGTCATTTTGTTATATAAAGCTAAGATAATACGGCTACTAAGCTACCAAGCTGCTAGGACAGAACAGACCTGGCTGCAACTTCAATTAGCACTGAAGTGTGAAGTGAGATGTATGAAAACTCAAAAGCCCAACAATGGCAGGGGAGTCTCACAGCCTCCTTCATCCAAATGCAGAGGCCTTGGAAGCCCCCTGTGCAGATGTCATCACAGTACAATACCCCTTGGATATTAAAAATAACACTGCGTGGAATAAGCACACAAAGAAGCTCCTCAGGGACAAATCCAGAGACACCATTTGCAACTTAATTTTCTGCACAGACCATTCCCTGGCATGGCACAGTGCTATAAGAGCACACTACCCCTATGTCAAGAGAGAGGGTACTGGCCTAGGGTGGAAGCTCAGAATACTAGACATTGAGGAAATTGAAACAACCTCTGTCAATGTATACAAGTCTGGGACAGTAATGGTGTAGGGCCTCCTCATGCAGTTCCAGCAGGACTTTTACGGGATCAAAGAGAGAGAACAGCAGGAAAAGCTCTCTCTCTCGGTGACGACTCCCCATCCTGAGTGAGTCTGATCACACCTCTTCAAAATTGTCATGTAGACAAGGATAGTCACCCACCCAGGTCCCACAAAACAGACCAGCACAACAACACTCCCCAACAAGACCCGGAGGAATGAAGGTGGAGATGGATGGCTGTCTGAGAGAGCTGGCTGCACTCTGGACTGAGAGAACATATAGAGGAGAGAGAAACACACAGCCCATCTAACAGCACTGAAGGAGGAGGTGGTGAGTAAGCTGAGATGTGACAGAGAGCAGGACACTCCCCCAGAGAAGCAAGCAGAACAGCCCACCTCAGACCCAGACCACAACCTCAACACCACATTGGGACAAACAACACAGGACCCACCAACCCAACAGACCCCACCCCCTCCTATAACAGCCCCCCTGTCAGCTCCCCCGATATTCTTGACAACACCCACACATCCACTGAGGACACACAAAAGCCAGAAATTGTGCTCCTCATTGACTCAAATGGCAAATACATTCAAGAGAATAAACTTCTTCCCAAACACAAAGTGGCTAAACTCTGCTGACCAAACACTAGGCTCTGGAGCTGTTGTCAGAGGACAAACACTAGGCTCTGGAGCTGTTGTCAGAGGACAAACACTAGGCTCTGGAGCTGTTGTCAGAGGACAAACACTAGGCCCTGGAGCTGTTGTCAGAGGACAAACACTAGGCCCTGGAGCTGTTGTCAGAGGACAAACACTAGGTCCTGGAGCTGTTGTCAGAGGACAAACACTAGGCCCTGGAGCTGTTGTCAGAGGACAAACACTAGGCTCTGGAGCTGTTGTCAGAGGACAAACACTAGGCCCTGGAGCTGTTGTCAGAGGACAAACACTAGGCTCTGGAGCTGTTGTCAGAGGACAAACACTAGGCCCTGGAGCTGTTGTCAGAGGACAAACACTAGGCCCTGGAGCTGTTGTCAGAGGACAAACACTAGGCATGCCCTGGAGCTGTTGTCAGAGGACAAACACTAGGCCCTGGAGCTGTTGTCAGAGGACAAACACTAGGCATGCCCTGGAGCTGTTGTCAGAGGACAAACACTAGGCATGCTCTGGAGCTGTTGTCAGAGGACAAACACTAGGCATGCTCTGGAGCTGTTCTCAGAGGACAAACACTAGGCATGCTCTGGAGCTGTTGTCAGAGGACAAACACTAGGCATGCTCTGGAGCTGTTGTCAGAGGACAAACACTAGGCATGCTCTGGAGCTGTTGTCAGAGGACAGACACTAGGCATGCTCTGGAGCTGTTGTCAGAGGACAAACACTAGGCATGCCCTGGAGCTGTTGTCAGAGGACAAACACTAGGCATGCTCTGGAGCTGTTGTCAGAGGACAAACACTAGGCATGCTCTGGAGCTGTTGTCAGAGGACAAACACTAGGCATGCTCTGGAGCTGTTGTCAGAGGACAAACACTAGGCATGCCCTGGAGCTGTTGTCAGAGGACAAACACTAGGCATGCTCTGGAGATGTTGTCAGAGGACAAACACTAGGCATGCTCTGGAGCTGTTGTCAGAGGACAAACACTAGGCATGCTCTGGAGCTGTTGTCAGAGGACAAACACTAGGCATGCTCTGGAGCTGTTGTCAGAGGACAAACACTAGGCATGCTCTGGAGCTGTTGTCAGAGGACAAACACTAGGCATGTCCTGGAGCTGTGGTCAGAGGACAAACACTAGGCATGCTCTGGAGCTGTTGTCAGAGGACAAACACTAGGCATGCCCTGGAACTGTTGTCAGAGGACAAACACTAGGCATGCTCTGGAGCTGTTGTCAGAGGACAAACACTAGGCATGCTCTGGAGCTGTTGTCAGAGGACAAACACTAGGCATGCCCTGGAGCTGTTGTCAGAGGACAAACACTCGGCATGCTCTGGAGCTGTTGTCAGAGGACAAACACTAGGCATGCTCTGGAGCTGTTGTCAGAGGACAAACACTAGGCATGCCCTGGAGCTGTTGTCAGAGGACAAACACTAGGCATGCTCTGGAGCTGTTGTCAGAGGACAAACACTAGGCATGCCCTGGAACTGTTGTCAGAGGACAAACACTAGGCATGCTCTGGAGCTGTTGTCAGAGGACAAACACTAGGCATGCTCTGGAGCTGTTGTCAGAGGACAAACACTAGGCATGCTCTGGAGCTGTTGTCAGAGGACAAACACTAGGCCCTGGAGCTGTTGTCAGAGGACAAACACTAGGCATGCTCTGGAGCTGTTGTCAGAGGACAAACACTAGGCATGGTCCTGGAGCTGTTGTCAGAGGACAAACACTAGGCATGCTCTGGAGCTGTTGTCAGAGGACAAACACTAGGCATGCTCTGGAGCTGTTGTCAGAGGACAAACACTAGGCATGCTCTGGAGCTGTTGTCAGAGGACAAACACTAGGCATGCCCTGGAGCTGTTGTCAGAGGACAAACACTAGGCATGCCCTGGAGCTGTTGTCAGAGGACAAACACTAGGCATGCTCTGGAGCTGTTGTCAGAGGACAAACACTAGGCATGGTCCTGGAGCTGTTGTCAGAGGACAAACACTAGGCATGCTCTGGAGCTGTTGTCAGAGGACAAACACTAGGCATGCTCTGGAGCTGTTGTCAGAGGACAAACACTAGGCATGCTCTGGAGCTGTTGTCAGAGGACAAACACTAGGCATGCTCTGGAGCTGTTGTCAGAGGACAAACACTAGGCATGCTCTGGAGCTGTTGTCAGAGGACAAACACTAGGCATGCTCTGGAGCTGTTGTCAGAGGACAAACACTAGGCATGCTCTGGAGCTGTTGTCAGAGGACAAACACTAGGCATGCTCTGGAGCTGTTGTCAGAGGACAAACACTAGGCATGCTCTGGAGCTGTTGTCAGAAGACAGACTAAGGTCCCCCAGCCACATTATAATTCACACGAGCATAAATGACCTGAGGGACCAGCAGGAAAGAGTGGCCACAGCACTCAAGGGAGTGATTGAAAAAGCTTCTTTCACTTTCCCCAACGCACAAGTGGTTATCTCCACCCTGCTACCACGAAAAAACATTCACCTTGCCACCATGCAAGCATTTCCCGGAACTGTGCCTCAAAACCTAATGTCTACCTGGCCCACCACTCTACCCTGGACTTGAACAGCCTTTACGACCAAGTCCACCTCTACAAGGCAACAATCCCAACTTTTTCCAGGACCCTGAAGGATGTCACCCTCAACCTCAGCCTCAGCACCTCACACAGGAGCAACAGACCCCCCGCCCAGACACGCAAAACACCCTCCCAGACCTGCAAGACCCCTTCCCAAAGGACCTGTACCAAGAGAACCCTCGCCAAGAGGACCTACACCCAGACCACAGCTTCACCAGCCACACCCTAACCAGCTGAGACCACCCAAAACAAACCCTGGCCACACCCTATATAGGCCCCCCCAGATCAGTCTTATGCCCCCCCCATGCACCCCAACATTGCAGCAAGGACCTCAACATGCCAGCTGCACATATGCCCAGGCCGTGAGCAGAGCAACAGGCCCAACCACCACTAATGCACCTCCACAAGTCCCATCCTGCAACCTAAGTGTAATGTATCAGATGCTCGGCATGCTCTGCTCACACCTACTGTAATGGTCCCGGTCTAAACCACACGAAAACAACACTGGATACTATGGAACACAAAGCTTTTACTATCTCATCATGGAATATACAAGGTCTGAGGTCATCTGCCGTTGGCCCAAAGAGCACTAACCCAGACTTCATCAAAGAAATTGGAGATATACACATTGTCATCCTACAAGAAACATGATATAGAGGAGTTGACTCACTGGTTGCCATCCCCAAAGAATGATGTTTCCACCTCCATGCTTCACGGTTGGGATGGTGTTCTTGGGGTTGTACTCATCCTTCTTCTTCCTCCAAACACGGCGAGTGGAGTTTAGACCAAAAAGCTCTATTTTTGTCTCATCAGACCACATGACCTTCTCCCATTCCTCCATCCAGATGGTCATTGGCAAACGTCAGACGGGCCTGGACATGCGCTTGCTTGAGCAGGGGGACCTTGCGTGCGCTGCAGGATTTTAATCTATGACGGCGTAGTGTGTTACTAATGGTTTTCTTTGAGACTGTGGTCCCAGCTCTCTTCAGGTCATTGACCAGGTCCTGCCGTGTAGTTCTGGGCTGATCCCTCACCTTCCTCATGATCATTCATGCTCCACGAGGTGAGATCTTGCATGGAGCCCCAGACCGAGGGTGATTGACCGTCATCTTGAACTTCTTCCATTTTCTAATAATTGCGCCAACAGTTGTTGCCTTCTCACCAAGCTGCTTGCCTATTGTCCTGTAGCCCATCCCAGCCTTGTGCAGGTCTACAATTGTATCCTTGATGTCCTTACACAGCTCTCTGGTCTTGGCCATTGTGGAGAGGTTGGAGTCTGTTTGATTGAGTGTGTGGACAGGTGTCTTTTATACAGGTAACAAGTTCAAACAGGTGCAGTTAATACAGGTAATGAGTGGAGAACAGGAGGGTTTCTTAAAGAAGAACTAACAGGCCTGTGAGATCCGGAATTCTTACTGGTTGGTAGGTGATCAAATACTTATGTCATGCAATATAATGCTATTTAATTACTTAAAAATCAAACAATGTGATTTTCTGGATTTTTTTTTCTGGACAGTTGAAGTGTACCTATGATAAAAATTACAGACCTCTACATGCTTTGTAAGTAGGGAAAACCTGCAAAATCGGCAGTGTATCAAATACTTGTTCTCCTCACTGTATATCCTGCCAATAGAATCCCCATACTTTAAAGATGACAGCTTCTCCATCCCTTTCCAGGCTCAGGGACATGTACTAGTCTGTGACAACCTAAATGGTGTAAAGTACTTGGTGTAAAGTGGTGTAAAGTACTTAAGTAAAAATACTTTAAAGTACTACTTAAGTACTTTACTTTACTATTTATAATTTTTACAACTTTTACTTCTACTTCACTATATTCCGAAAGAAAATTTTGTACTTTTGCTCCATACATTTTCTCTGACAACCAAAAGTACAGAATGGAAAATAGTCAAATTCACTCACTTATCAAGAGAACACGTGGTCATTCTACTGCCTCTCGTCTGGCGGACTCACTAAACACAAATGCATCTTTTGTAAATAATGTCTGAGTGTTGGAGTGTGCCCCTGGCTATCAAGACAAGACATTTGTGCCGTCTGCTTTACTAAATAATAGGAATTTTAAACGATTTATACTTTTACTTTTGATACTTAAGTAATTTTTTTAGCAATTACATTTACTTTTGATACTTATTAAGTATATTTTACTCAAGTAGTATTTTACTGGTCTACTTTCACTTATAATTGAGTAACTTTCTATTAGCTTATCCCTTGGCAGTAATACTGCAGCTTACTTTATCACTGACCTCAACCCAGAGTCTTTCAGAGCGTTCACAGTCAGCCCACTGACACCCCTATCAGATCACATCAAAATCATAGTCCACCTGAACAGAGCAGGAACTGCACACTATTGCACTGTCAAAGGAACTGCACACTATTAAGAAATGCTATAGATGGAAGGAAAGTAGTGTAGAAACCTACCAAAAATCAATTATACAACAGCAAATTCAATCTTTTTGGCTCTATAACAAAACATATACATGATCAATTACAAATCTTAGAATCAGCTATTAAAGACTACCAGAACACACTGGATTCTCCAATTACATCGAATGAACTACAGTACCAAATACAAGCCCTCCAACCCAAAAAGGCCTGTGGTGTTGATGGTATCCCAAATGAAATGATGAAATATACAGACCACAAATTCCAATTGGGTATACTTAAACTCTTTAACATCATCCTCAGCTCTGGCAACTTCCCCAATATTTGGAACCAAGGACTGATAATCCCAATCCACAAAAGTGGAGACAAATTTGACACCAATAACTACCGTGGGATATGCGTCAACAGCAACCTTGTGAAAATCCTCTGCATTATCATTAACAGCAGACTTTCCTCAGTGAAAACAATGTACTGAGCAAATGTCAAATAGGCTTTTAACCAAATTACCGTACAAGAGACCATGCATGTATTCACACTCCACACCCTAATTGGCAAACAAAGAAACCAAAACAAAGGCAATGTCTTCTCATGCTTTTTGACTTCAAAAAAGCTTTTGACTCAATTTGGCATGACGGTCTGCTATACAAATTTATGAAAAGTGGTGTTGGGGAAAAAAATACAATATTATAAAATCCAGGTAAACAAACAACAAGTTGGCAAAAAAAACACAATTTTTAACCCCACAGGGCCGAGGGGTGAGACAGGGATGCAGCTTATGCCCCACCCTCTTCAACATATATATCAACGAATTGGTGAGGGCACTAGAACAGTCTGCAGCACCGGCCTCACGCTACTAGAATCTGAAGTTAAATGTCTACTGTTTGCTGATGATCTGGTGCTTCTGTCCCCAACCAAGAAGGGCCTACAGCAGCACGTAGATCTGTCCCCAACCAAGAAGGGCCTACAGCAGCACCTAGATCTGTCCCCAACCAAGGAGGGCCTACAGCAGCACCTGGATCTTCTGCACAGATTCTTTCAGACCTGGGCCCTGACAGTAAATCTCAGTAAGACAAAACCAAAAAAGGTCCAGTCGCCGGGACCACAAATACAAATTCCATCTTGACACCGTTGCCCTACAGCACACAAACAACTATACACACCTCAGCCTAAACTTCAGAGCCACAGGTAACTTCCACAAAACTGTGAACAAGCTTAGAGACAAGGCTATAAGGGCCTTCTATGCTATCAAAAGGAACATACAATTTGACATACCAATGAGGATCTGGCAAATAAGTTACAGAATCCATTGCCTTTCATGGTTGTGAGGTCTGGGGTGGGTCTGCTCACCTACCAAGAATTCACAAAATGGGACAAACACCAAATTGAGACTCTGCGTGCAGAATTCTGAAAAATATGCTCTGTGTACAACGTAAAAAAAAACAAATAATGCATGCAGAGCAGAATTAGGCCGATATCCGCTCATGATCAAAATCCAGAAAAGAGCCGTTAAATTCTACAACCACCTAAAAGGAAGCGATTCCCAAACCTTCCATAACAAAGCCACCACCTACGGAGAGATTAATCTGGAGAAGAGCCCCCTAAGAAAGCTGGTCCTGGGGATCTGTTCACAAACATAAACATACACCACAGAGCCCCAGGACAGCAGCACAATTAGACCCAACCAAATCATGAGAAAACAAAAAGATAATTACTTGACACATTGGAAAGAATTAACAAAAAAAACAGAGCAAACTAGAATGCTATTTTCCAGAATACCTGAGCACTGTGACTGAACCAAAATTAAGGAAAGCTTTGACTATGTGCAGACTCAGTGAGCATAGCCTTGCTATTGAGAAAGGTGGCCACAAAATGAGATGGAAACTGATCTGCACTTCCTAACCTATCAAATGTCTGACCATATTAGAGACAGATATTTCACTCAGATTACACAGAACTGCAAAGAATTAGAAAACAAATCCAATTTTGATCAACTCCCATATCTATTGGGTGAAATACAACAGTGTGCCATCACAGCAGCAACATTTGTGACCTGTTGCCACAAGAAAAGGGAAACCAGTGAAGAACACAATCCATATTTCTGTTTATTTATTTCCACTTTTTTTACCTTAACCATTTGTACATCTTTACAACACTGTATATAGACATATTATGACATTCCAAATGTTTTTATTATTTTCGAACTTGTCTGAGTGTAATGATTACTGTTAACTTTTCATTGTTCATTTCACTTTTGTTTAACCATTTCACTTGCTTTGGCAATGTAAACATATGTTTCCCATGCCAATAAAGTCCCTTGAATAAAGCCCCTTGACGGACAGTCTGACGGCCTGACAGACAGACCGAAAAAGCGTGATAGGCGATTAAACTCTGTGTCAAGGTGAGTGAACGATGACAGCAGAGCTGAGAATGGTAATTACCTGTCCCTTCCCCAGCTCAGCCTGTACTTTGTAAACACAGAGGGTCACAAAGATCCCATCCAACCACACTGCTTGACCTCTGACTCCTAGCTGTCTCTCTGCTCAACTCTTACCATGACATTTCCGAGTTCACCTGTCCGTCAGGTGGAGGCCACCCACTCTCTCTCTCTTTCTCCGCCTCCCTCTCTCTTTCTCGTTCATATTGCTCTCTCTGTATGTCTCTCGCTCTCCCTCTCCCTTCCTTGCTCGCCCCCTATCATCTCTCTTGCTTCTCTCTGTTTGCCCTTCAAAAATCTTGGCATATTAATCACTCAACCGCCATAATCGTATGTTTCCCACTCCGGCGCTTTGATTTGATATGCAGATTCTTGAGTACCTTTATACGATTTACCGAGAAGCGAGAAAACATCTTCCTCCATCGTTGACCTTCGCCTATCCCCATGGCAACGACGTCTTAGCGCGATTGTTTCAGCGGCAAGTCAAGTGGGCCAATCCTTGGGTTTTAACTTGCCGCCGAAGATTTGTGTGTGTGTGTGAGTGAGTGAGTGTGTGTCTGCCGAAGCTTTTCAAAATCTAATTTAGGGGATTATCTGTCTATTGATTTTACTTAAAGTGATTTTTTTTAGCTGGTGTTATAAAGTAACAGTGATGAGACGACACACACACAGAGACACTCAGACACACACACAGACTAAGAAAGTAACAGTGAGAAGTCGTGGTGTTAGGCTTACTTCCTCTGAGAGGCTGGAGGAAGCTCAGCCGTCTTGCCTGGGAGAGCATTGTGTGTGTGTGTGTGTGTGTGTGTGTGTATTCATGCTGCATAGCTATCATCCTCACAAAGCATTAAAATTCCACTTGGTGCATTGAACTTGAACAGATTACCAGAGAAATGATTACCATGAAATTATTACGTGAAATTATTACTGTGAAATGATTACCGTGAAATGATTACCATGAAATGATTACCGGGAAATGATTACTGTGAAATGATTACCATGAAATGATTACCGTGAAATGATTACCATGAAATGATTACCATGAAATGATTACCGGGAAATGATTACCATGAAATGATTACCATGAAATGATTAAAATGATTACCATGAAATGATAAGAAGACCACAGGAGTCCAACTAAACAGCACTTAAATCCTAATATATATTGCAAGCTAAAGCATTACAGGGCTAATGGGAAAACACTTTTGTCAAGTCGGTGACTATCGTTGCTCACTGCCTTTCAAAGTGTGTTGTTTTATGGGAGTCAACATTGTCAGACCTGCGCCTACATGTCGACTGCTTGAACTTTACAAAACATGAACTTCGCTCTTCACCAACTTCATCCTGTAGCCATCACTTGCATTGAGGGAGGCTTTATTGGCAACCAATCATCAGGGTGTTTTAATTGACTCACACGAATGTAGACAAAGATGACTGAAAAAAAGAACCAGATAGCCGTGATTTATGTGTACAGTCGATATATACAAATAGAATGTGATATTTGAGACTCTCTCTCACTAAGTGATTGTACAATGTACGCATAATATTACACTATGATTTCAGTATGTGAGTGTGTGATATGGAGGTCAGATACATTTCATTCAGTTCATTTCAACATTATGTAGAAAATGTTTATACAACTATGGCAACACTGCCATGTTGATCTGAGCCTTGCTGTTGAGAAACCACATTACTGTCCGACTTTCAGGTGTCACAGATGCACTTCCTCTGACTTCACTCCTCCACTTTCGTCTACTGTCGGTTCCTTTAGCTTTACCACTCAAATGTGGCCGTTAACATGAGCTTTTAGTGGCTAGCAGAAGCTAACAGAGGCTAACTCAAAGGCTAACAAGAATACATTAACATTAGCTGTTTTAGCGGCTAGCGGAAGCCAACAGAATATAACCGTTTTAAGCCTAGGTTGTCATGGTATGGTCAGTGACTCATTACCTAGTTAAATACCACACTCTTTGTGTGTGATGGTGTGTGTGTCTAATCTCCTCTCACAGGCCACAGATCAAACAGTATGTTTGCAGCTGCCTGGTCATCTCTCCCTAGGCCACCTTGGTGAGTGTGTGTGTGTCTTTCTGGGATCAAAACGGCTGGAGCTACCAGACGCCAAAAGTTGCCATGGCAACGAGCCAAAGGGAGCATGTAAGGAGGAAGGAAGAAGATGGGGAGAGGGAGAAAAGGAAAGAAAGAAAGAGGGGAGGCGGAGAGAAAGGTAAGGGGAATATAGGAGAGAAGGGAGAGAAAGGAGAGGGGAATAAAGAGAGAAAGGTAGCTGGTACAGAATGGGAGGAAACAGAGAAAGGTAGCTGGTACAGAATGGGAGGAAACAGAGAAAGGAAGTTGATACAGAATGGGAGGAAACAGAGAAGGTAGCTGGTACAGAATGGGTGGAAACAGAGTAGGAAGTTGGTACAGGATGGGAGGAAATAGAGAAAGGAAGTTGATACAGAATGGGAGGAAACAGAGAAAGGAAGTTGATACAGAATGGGTGGAAACATAGAAAGGAAGTTGGTACAGAATGGGAGGAAACAGAGAGAGGAAGGAAGTTAGTACAGAATGGGAGGAAACAGAGCGAGGAAGTTGAAACAGAATGGGAGGAAACAGAGAAAGGAAGTTGATACAGAATGGGAGGAAACATAGAAAGGAAGTTGGTACAGAATGGGAGGAAACAGAGGGAGGAAGGAAGTTGGTACAGAATGGGAGGAAACAGAGAGAGGAAGTTGATACAGAATGGGAGGAAACAGAGAAGGTAGCTGGTAGAGAATGGGAGGAAACAGAGAAAGGAAGTTGATACAGAATGGGAGGAAACAGAGAGAGGAAGTTGATACAGAATGGGAGGAAACAGAGAGGTAGCTGGTACAGAATGGGAGGAAACAGAGTGAGGAAGTTGGTACAGGATGGGAGGTAATAGAGAAAGGAAGTTGATACAGGATGGGAGGAAACAGAGAGAGGAAGTTGATAAAGGATGGGAGGTAATAGAGAAAGGAAGTTGGTACAGGATGGGAGGAAATAGAGAAAGGAAGTTGGTACAGGATGGGAGGAAATAGAGAAAGGAAGTTGATACAGAATGGGAGGAAACAGAGAGAGGAAGTTGGTACAGAATGGGAGGAAACAGAGAGAGGAAGTTGGTACAGAATGGGAAGAAACAGAGTAGGGAGTTGATACAGAATGGGAGGAAACAGAGAGAGGAAGGAAGTTGATACAGAATGGGAGGAAACAGAGAGAGGAAGGAAGTTGATACAGAATGGGAGGAAACAGAGAGAGGAAGGAAGTTGGTACAGAATGGGAGGAAACAGAGAGAGGAAGGAAGTTGGTACAGCTGCATACGTTACAACTGACGTCATTTATATCGATATGTTGCCAAGCAAAAATAACGAAGCTGGGGAGGAACAGTGAAAGGATGCCTGCTGAGACAAACCCCTATAGGAGAGATAAGGAGAGAGACCTGACAGGGTCTATCCACAGGGTTACATCTGAGAGACTGGGCCTCACAGGAGTACATGAACTCTTTCTCACACACACACACACACACACACACACACACACACACACACACACACACACACACACACACACACACACACAATCATACAATAATGAACTCACAACCAGATCAGAGTGGTGCTTAAACATTTTTTTTAATCAACATTTTTCCAAAGCAGGAATGTACTAGTTTTCCCGTCTCTGTAGGGGTGTGTTGGAGTATAGGAGGAGGTCGAGAGGGGTCATAGTGATGGGGGGAGGGGGGAGGAGGGGAGGGAGGGGGACACAAAACCCATCTCACACATTAGTGTCCCAATACAGTCTCAACACGCCACGTACAAGAGCCAACTCGCTCTCTCTCGCCTTGCCTCGCTAGCTATTGGCACAAAGAAACACACACCACACACCATCAGAGGGGTGAGGGAGGAGGTGGTGTGCGTTTTCACAAAACAGGAAACCTCTCTTTTCGATAGGAGGATCTAGCTAGCGTCCATGAGAAAAAGCACATTGAGAACAATCCAAAGCAAACAGTGAAAGAGAGAGACAACCTGCTAGATGAACACTGACAGACATGAAAACTAAAAAGCTAGAGCTTTGAGTCCTGGAGGGAGCTTCTTCCCAGAGAGAAAGAGAAGAGAGGGGGATGGAGAAGGAGAAGAAACAGACAAAACCCACTGGGCACACACTGGTTGATTCAATGTTGTTTCCACGTCATTTCAATGAAATTACGTTGAACCAACGTGGCATAGACGTTGAATTGACGCCTGTGCTCAGCGAAGGAGCCATTTCTTCAGAGTACACACAAGTTCCAGAAAGAAAATTCAAGTGTTAATTTCTGTGGCAGTGGCCACCTTGGTCAAATAATGTAATTTCAGTGTCGGATGATTCCAGAATTCAGACACCAGAAAAGAGTTTGTAGTTTATTCAGACACCAGAATAGAAGTTGTAGTTTATTCAGACACCAGAATAGAGTTTGTCGTTTGGCTTGAGGTTGTTTTTGAAAGTATATTCATGTTGGTTGTTTATTTGTACTGTAGACAGGACAGACACATACACACAGACCAAGATGATGGTAGAGTACACACAGACCAAGATGATGGTAGAGTACACACAGACCAAGATGATGGTAGAGTACACACAGACCAAGATGATGGTAGAGTACACACAGACCAAGATGATGGTAGAGTACACACATACCAAGATGATGGTAGAGTACACACAGACCAAGATGATGGTAGAGTACACACAGACCAAGATGATGGTAGAGTACACACGGACCAAGATGATGGTAGAGTACACACAGACCAAGATGATGGTAGAGTACACACAGACCGGGGAGAAACTTTCCCCAGATTTTGTCCCATTTCTCTTAACACTTTCTAAGTTCAAAAAGTATAATGTGAACAGATAACACAGCATACAAATTATATGAAACAGAGAGAGCAGTTGTCATTGTAACACATTTAACAGCAATTTTCCAAATGAAGCTTCTCCAACAGGCACATGAATAACACACACTTTGAGTGAAGCTTCTGGAACAAACACACCCCTGTTGAGCATGAGGGATATTTCAAAATATGGCACAGTATCTATTGTCTTCTATTTTGTGTGAGTACATACGTATGTATTCAAAGGTTGTTGTGGCTGTGTTGGTCTAACACTTGTCTCAACAATACAGCGGCTAGTCTGTACAACATCACTGATCACACGGCATTGAAAAATGTTTTGTTCTAGAAAAAGGAAGTGAAAACGGGTATCATTAGACAGGCTTATAGTGAGACTGACAGGAGCTGTGTTTGAGGAAAAACACCCATACACATGCACGCGCGCGCTCTCGCTCTCACTCTCACTCACTCACTCACTCACTCACTCACTCACTCACTCACACACACACACACACACACACACACACACACACACACACACACACACACACACACACACACACACACACACACACACACACACACACACACACACACAGCCACACACACACACACACACACACACGGAGGACAAAACCTCTTTTCATCCTTCCGTCACACACAGAGGTTGACTTAATCATGGGTAGAAAGCCAGGACTGTGTGAAAAATAGGGAGCCACATGAGAGCAGTCAGTGTGTGTGTGTGTGTGTGTGTGTGTGTGTGTGTGTGTGCGTGTGTGAGGCAGAGATGTAGTGGTGTTGAATGCAATCAGTATGTATTTGTCCTCAGTATGTGTGTAAAATCAGCGTATTCTTTTGTATGTATGTATGTATGTATGTTTGTATGTGTGTGTGTGTGTGTGTGTGTGTGTGTGTGTGTGTGTGTGTGTGTGTGTGTGTGTGTGTGTATGACAGTGAAAGAGAATGTGAGAGGGATCAGTGTGTCTGCAGAGAGTGTCTATCATTATAATCAGCTTAAATAGTGTGTGTCTCAAATATAAAGCTGTTGTGAGGTAAAAGGGGAGTATGTCTGTCTATCTGTCAGTGTGTGTTTGTGTGTGTGTGTGTGTGTGTGTGTGTGTGTGTGTGTGTGTGGGAGATTAAATCTCTCCTCCTTATTCCACAGTGAGGTTTCCCCACTGAAATCCATTTCAGTTGCGTGTCCGTTCCTCTCCTCCCTCCTCCTAGGGTTCATCACTCCTTCGCAGCACTCCATTAAAGGAAAGACTCCTATCCTTCGCCGCAGTCATCACTTCACGCTCTCTATCCTTCCCAGGGATCCTTCTCTCATCCCTCAATTCCTCCTCCTCTTCTTCCATCTGTTCTCGCGTTCTTTTTCTTTCTTAGTGTGTAAGTCCTTCTTCAGTTTTTTCTCTCTGTCTTTTAACAGAAGTTCTGTTTTTAGTCACTCTCTTTTCTCCCTAGACAGTGACTCCGGTTCACCTTCTTGCTTTTCATTTAATTTATTTTGGAACCTTCCCTCGTTTATTTTCCCCCTTGCTTTTTCTTGTGTTGTTCAAAAACATTTGAAAAAAAAAACGTTCATAGATCGTTTCTACCTCAACAACTTCCACAAACGAGGTCTAAACTTCAAAACTACAGCATATTACAAGAACTATAAAAATATACATAGGGGTGGGAGGCCCAGAGGGAGACAGGGAGGGAGGAAGGGAGGGAGGAGGCGATGAGAGAGAGAGGGAGAAACCTCAGTTCGCCAGGAAAAGAAAAACAAAGGGATTCAATTAATTTACAACTCAAAGGGGAAGGAAATAAGGTCATGTTTCTAAAAAATAAACCAGCGGATAAACAATATCTAGCAGTAACAGTGGAGTTTTACAAGTGGAGGAATAAAAATGAAAAACAATAGAAAACAAGACGTCTAAAAATGACTTACTGGATATTCATATATATATATCATCTATAAGTGTTGATAGCGATAAAAAAATCTCACTTTCTTCCTATATTCGCTCACTTTTTTGAGTTTTGGTTTTTAAGACAAGTCTAAAGAACAAACACACACGCACGTTCTCTCGCACGTAGTGTATACACAGAGAAATACAGGCATACACACACACACTGACACACAAAACACACACATACTCGCTGTACTAAAGCACACTAACTGCACACACACCTGTACGTGTAGCAGTATCATAATTATTATCCTAGTCCCACATACACAAGCACACACATACACACGTTATTAAAATATACAAGAATCTGAATGTCACTAAGACTCAATTGGTCTGACCTCTGGCACCTGAGCCTGATCACGTGGCGAGAGAGTCAGAGGCCCCTGGTCCAATGAGAAACCATACACACACAAACAAACAAACTAACATTAGGGGACACAGTCTGTCTCAGGGGCCAGTCAAGGGCCAGTCAGGGGCCAGTCTCGATAGGTCTGCCATAGCACAGCACTGGAGATACAGACAGAGTTCTCTGGTTGGTTGGTAGTTGGACTGTAGGTTTTCTAGGGTCCGAGTCCCATAAGGCCATGCTGTGGCGTTACTAGTGTGTGTTCTCTCACACTAGCTTGGTGTGTGTTCTCTCACACTTGTCCTCATGGTGTATAGGGCGGGACTCTTCTCTTCAGCTCTGGATGGGGGGTTTCGATTCGCTGTGAGAAAGAAAGGGGTCGTAGCCCAGAGTACTTGTCATTGCTGTCCTCTTTAAAGGGCCCGGGAGGGGGGGGGGGGCAGTAGGGGGGTTATATACTAAACCTTCACTTGGCTTAGTGACACAGTTGAGTGAAGAGTGGTGGGCGTGAAGGATGGCCTCTTCAGTAAGCTAGACACACACACTTGTGGCTGTGGCTGGATAGGGCAGTTCATATGCTGTATAGTGCCCTAAACATCTGCTTTTGGAGTAAGTCATTGAGGGACTGTTGTAGGTAGGTTGTAGGTGGTACTGTACTGTATAGAACAGGGTATGTTGTAGGTAGGTTGTAGGTGGTACTGTACTGTATAGAACAGGGGATATTGTCGGTAGGTTGTAGGTGGTACTGTACTGTATAGAACAGGGTATATTGTAGGTAGGTTGTAGGTGGTACTGTACTGTATAGAACAGGGTATATTGTAGGTAGGTTGTAGGTGGTACTGTACTGTATAGAACAGGGTATGTTGTAGGTAGGTTGTAGGTGGTACTGTACTGTATAGAACAGGGTATATTGTAGGTAGGTTGTAAGTGGTACTGTACTGTATAGAACAGGGAAGGGTGGTAGTTGGTGGTACTGTAGGTTGTCATGGTGACGACCTTCATACTTTGTAGTAGATGTTGGCTGGGCTCTGGGGGGGCATCTCCTGGACGATGTAGACGGGGTGGCCGTAGTCCCCGCTCACCTTCTCGTAGTGAGGGCAGTACGCCGAGTCCGAAGTCCGCAGGGGGATGATGATGTCACTTGGTTCCGAGCCGTTGTTATTCCCGCTCCCGTGCCCACCGCCGTGCCCACCGCCGTGCCTCTTGGGGCTGGTGAGGGAGGACAGCGACAGGGGTGGGTGGTGGGACTCCGAGTGCTTGGCGTGTCGCCGCCGGTAACACACCACGCAGATCACCGCGGTGACCAGGAGGAGAAAGGCGGAGCCTCCTGCGGCGCCGGCGATGACAGCCACGTTGGAGGGGGGAAGGGGTCCGTTCTCACCACCCGTGCCTCCCGAACCACCGCCGTCACCGCTAGGAATCCTGGGATGAGTGGTGTTACCAGTACCACCTGTAAAATGACACAATAAATGTTTACTTTAAAAGGATACTTTGGGATTTTGTCAATGAGGCCCTTTATCTACTTCCCCAGAGTCAGATCAACTCCTTTATCTACTTCCCCAGAGTCAGATCAACTCCTTTATCTACTTCCCCAGAGTCAGATCAACTCCTTTATCTACTTCCCCAGAGTCAGATCAACTCCTTTATCTACTTCCCCAGAGTCAGATCAACTCCTTTATCTACTTCCCCAGAGTCAGATCAACTCCTTTATCTACTTCCCCAGAGTCAGATCAACTCCTTTATCTACTTCCCCAGAGTCAGATCAACTCCTTTATCTACTTCCCCATAGTCAGATCAACTCCTGGATACCCTTTTTGTCTGTGTGCAGTTTGAAGGAAGCAGATAATTGCCCTCATTGCCAAAATCCCAAAATATCTCTTCGCTAACCTTTTACATTTCATATGTTCAGTGTTGGTTGTAGGGATAAATATTTTCCCGAAGTAGGTCAAGTTTCAATACTGGATTCATTCATATTTATCCCACGAAATACTGCAAAAATTTGAAGTGGCCATTTAAAGCACTGAAAACCAAGTCACTATGCCAGGGTTCTCTCCAAATAAGAGGGGTGCTGTGCCACCATGTGAAGATCACAGAGCAAATGAAACTGATATTTAGTCAAGATAGTTACTCTCTCTTTGATCACCAATGACATTGTTGTGAATTGCGAAACAGGTCATTCATTCAGAGCATTCTCATGTTCCTCAACTAATTCAGCGCATTTCAGCAGTAGGCTATATCTCGACACAGAGTGTACTCCGAGGAGACTACAGCGCTGCCCAATCACACAAAGTTTGTAACGCCAGTCAAACAAAAGTCAAATGACCAAAGTTGCGAAGCTTGTAGATCACTTCCTTCCACGTTTGACAGAACATCTCATATATTTGGCAAAAATCTAGTTGATGATTTTACAGACAGCAGATCAGCTCATGAATAACGGGGAGATGAAGAGTGGAAATAGTTTAAATATCAACGTATCTTAACGGGGACCAAGACCGTTTCAAAAATATCCATATCTACTCCCGAGTGGTGCAGCAGTCTAAGGCACTGCATCTCAGCGTTAGAGGTGTGACAACAGACACCCTGGTTCGAATCCAGGCTGTATCACAACCGGACGTGATTGGGCGGCACAGAATTTGCCCAGCGTCATCCAGGTTTGGCCGGTGTAGGCTGTCATTGTAAGTAAGAATTTGCTCTTAAGTGACTTGCCTAGCGAAATAAAAAAACACCAGCCTACTGTTTGTTGTTGATCATACATTCTCTACTGAAGCTCTCATAAGGGCAGAGAAGCGGGCAAATGTTGTAGCGGAGAGACGTGTTTTGATAATGCAACCTATGAATTACAGAATAAAGTTAGGAATTTTCATGCGAGACAGTAGTCAGGATTTGGGTTTCGGTGGGATTGGGACTGGATCAGAAAATTGCCTAGGCTCTAGAACAGGAGAAGATAGAATTTTCCCTCATGCCTTTCTGAATTGTTAACAGACAGCCTATCTAGTGAATTGTGCATAGGTCTATCAAACTGTCTGAAGAGTCACAATGACAGCTCAAAGAGGCACGCGTTATTTAATAGACTTTTCTGTAAAGGTTTCCTGTAGGGTTTATTGACTGCATTCGGGTCGCGTGTGCAGTCGGGAGGGTCAATTATACATGTGCTTCGAATGAATGGCAACTTTGTGTGAAGTAAATAGGCAAGGATAAAGACTTCTATGTGACAACCTGTCTAACCTTGCTAATTTGCTGCTGCGTTATTGCGGCATTGTGGAAAATGTCATTTCCAGGGTCCTGTCATTGAATGTTTGTGTTTCCTGGGATCCCGGTTACCCATGCTAATCCCTAGTTGGGGGTAACGTGTTTCAAAACGAATGCAGTACAGTAATTAAATTACTTTTGTGAATAACGACAAGAAAGTCCAACCTTCTAATATTATGTTCTATAAACTCTTTATGTACTAAAACTCGGGTGGTGGAACCAAGGTTTTGGCAAAATGCCTTTTCAGAGTGTAACCTCTTACATGTACATACTACGCGCCAATAAACAGTCTACACCACAGCAAGGTGACTAACAGTCTCCCTTCAGTTATAGTGGCACGAACACGAAAGGCTACACCAGGAGGAATGCAGCAAAAATGCAGCCAATGTGACCGTGACCATATGTGGTCTGTCTATCCACATGAATAAGTGGATGGCATTGGATATAAGAGTGTTTGGAATGTTCCTGTGTGCCTGTGGAGAGGCCTACTGAGAGACTGGCTCTGGCTTGAAGCCACAGCAACCTACAGTGTGTGGATCAAGGTAGCGCTACATCCCTTAAGCCTAACAACGCTGTTTACGTAGCATTAGCGCTATCCACATGAAGGAGCCCGAATGGTTGGGTGGTTTATGCGGAGTCCCAAATGGCACCCTGTTCCCTATGTAGTGCACTACTTTTGACCAGGGCCCATAGGGCGTTGTGCAGGACTCTGGTCAACAGTAGCACACTATATAGAGAATAGGGTGCAATTTGGGAAGTAATCTGGGTCTCTATAGCTTGAGACCACAAGGTGAAGCTGCCTGGTTGGAACCTGGTCCCAACCGCACGGTCCGACCGCATGTACGGTTACGGCCCAGCAGGTGTCTGGTGGGTTTGGGACCCCCTGTGAGGAGTGGTCGTGTTGCCCGTGCGAACGTTGGTGCTGGTAGCGTTTAGGGTGGTAATGCGAAGCGCGGCAGTGGGATTGGGTTATCATTATTCTTGGCACATTCCCCACTCATTTTCTCTCTCCTCCCTCTCTTCTCTCATCTCGTCTTCCCCTCACTCTGTGGCTCTCCCTCTCTCTGGGTCATTGTGGACATAATAACACCCCCCTCGGCTCGCCCTTTCATCACCCCCTATTGCGAGCTCCCCTACCGCGTACACAGGACTAACTGACTGACTGACAGAGAGGCAAAACGCTAATACTAGTCGCCAATTCCACTCTCCCCCTCTCGCTTTCTTCCCTCCCTTCCCCTCTCGTTCCCTCCATCCCTCCATTACCCAAACATCTCTCTCCATTACCTCCTACTCCTTTCACCAGCTCTCTCTATTATCCTCATATTCCCTCGTTCTCCCTCCCCCTCCCTCCCCACTCTCTGTCTCTTTCCTATTCAACAGTACAGCCATCTAGTGTCCCTCCCTCTCGCTTCTCTTCCCTTTTCAGTGTTTATCCCTCTTTCTCTTTCAACAGCTAAAGCCATCTTCTTCTCTTCTCACTCCCCTTTTCTGTCTTCCGTGCTTTCTCCATTACTCTCATCAGTTCTCTCATTTACACTTCACACTAGAGAAATGACCTGTGTGGCAGCATCCCAAATGGCACCCTATTCCCTACATAGTGCACTACCTTTGATTAAAGCCCTATGGGCCCTGGTCAAAAGTAGTGCACTGTATAGGGACTGGGGTTTAGTTTGGGACACAGATGATGTGTCTGGGACAGAACAACCCAGCACACAAAGAACAGGTCAACAAGCTCCCTGCGATGAGGCAACATCCCGCTCCTCTCCTCTCCTATCCTTTCATCTTCCTCTTCTCTCCTCACGCATCAGCTACCCTCCACACCTCTCCTCTCCTGTCCTCTTTCCCCTCCTCTATCTCCCTCTCCTCTCTCTCTCTGCTCAGATTTATAATTTTCCTCTCCTCTCTTCTCTCCGCGGACCAACAGAAACCAGGCCGCCCAAACTAACGACCATAATAACTCTTTCAAATTGCGCCCCCGTTCTCCCCCCTACTCCCCCCTCTCCGGGTAGCTATTAGTGCTGTCGTTCCTCGCCTGCGCCACTTAGCTCTGAGGGAAGGAGAGGAAAGGAGCGGATGGACAGAGAGAGGGATGAGAGCGATGGAGGGATGGAATTAATAGAGACCCCACAGATGTTGCTGGCTCGTATCCTCCATCTGTCGTTTTTTTACCGTCCCTCATTCTCTGTCGCTTCCTTCCTCTCTCTACTCACTCGCTTTTTTTGTCTTTTTGGTTGAAGTTTGTCCTCATGACAGTGTAAGTATGTAAGCTCTTCCACACCCCTCTTACCTGTATTTCTGGTGTTGGTGCGGCCCGCGCTTTGGTCTGGTTTGGCAGGTTTCGGGGGCAGTCCATAGGGGTCTAGCAGAAAAAAACAGGGGTATACCCCGGTCAAGATAACACAACCTCAAAACAGGTACACCAATAATAAGATCTCTGTGGCGCTAATGCAACGCCTCTGGGGCCCATTAAATGAAACTAAATATTGATCGTCTTCCAACGACATTTTCCAAAAGAGCTATCCAACAAGATTAAAATAGGATACTTAAAGAGTTTCCATTTGTAAAATGACCACAATGAATATAAAACTGTAATAAAAGCCCATCATCTCCAATTACCACACCATCCCATCTGTCAGACAGGGAACAGCCCCACTGAAGTGCTAGGCTGCGTCCCTATGGGCTCTGGTCAACAGTAGTGCACTATAAAGGGAATAGGGTGCCATTTAGGACACTTAATATCCTCTAGCCATGGCTATGACAGAGTCCCATATAGATTTACTGAGGGGGACATAATAAACGTCCCTATTGTGCTGAGTACACAGAGACTGCACAATGTACAGACACACACGCGGACACACAGTCTATGTGCAGAGCTATAATTCTACACTAACTGACATTTACGAAGGTTCATACACAGTGGCAGGTATTATTGGTCAACGGGCCCTCTGATGAAAGACAGCCAATCAGAACTTGGCATGAGGGGAGTTTGGATCAATATGACTGCTGGGGCTGCTGAGGGTGGACTCTAGTGTGTGTGTAGGAAAGAAGAGAGAGAGAGAGAAAGAGAGAGAGACTGTGTGTATGTTTCTCAGAAAGTGTGTGTGTGTGTGTGTGTGTGTGTGTGTGTGTGTGTGTGTGTGTGTGTGTGTGTGTGTGTGTGTGTGTGTGTGTGTGTCAGAGCAGAGCTGAGCAGTGCTCCATCTCATCAGGGATCTCTATGCGGTGGCACAGTGTTTGTTAAGACGACGAACAGAGCAGACATGACCTTTCAGACACACAACATATAACACAGAGAGAAGAGGAAGAGAAGGAGAGAGGACAAGAGAGAGAGGAGAGAGCGGGAGAGAGAGAGGGAGTGAGAGAGAGAGGAGAGATATAGAGAGGACGAGAGAGAGAAGAGAGAGAGGAGAGAGGACGAGAGAGAGGAGAGAGCGGGAGTGAGAGAGGGAGCGAGAGAGAGAGGAGAGATATAGAGAGGGGGAGAGAGAGAAGAGACAGAGGAGAGAGGAGAGAGGGAGAGAGAGAGGGAGAAAGAGAGGAGAGAGGGAGAAAGAGAGGAGAGAGAGAAGGAGAGAGAGGGGCAAGGAGGATGGCGTGGGGGAGAGGGAGGTATTGAGGGAGAGAGTGGGGGGTGAAAGGAGCAAAGAATATGGGTGGGGAGGGAGGGAGGGAGGGAGGGAGGGAGGGAGGGAGGGAGGGAGGGAGAGCTTGAGTGAAAGAAAGAAAGAAAAAGGGAGGGGAGAAACGGAGAGCAAGGGGAGAACAAGAAAGGTGAAAGAGAGTCAATGATGCCGGTTTTCATTGAACCAGCAATGAAAGAAAGAGAGAGCGAGAGAAAGAAATAAAGTAGATATAGAGGGAGTGCTATGCATCTCCTCTGGGTGGGCTGTGTGTGGAGAATGATGGAGAGATAGAGACAGCAGCAGCACTTCCCTCTCAGGATAAGAGCTTCCACAATACGCACAACAACACACAGAGCAGATAACACTGTTGGGGAAATGTGTGGGAGAGAGGAGGGAGTGGATTATATTATGAGGAGTGTGTGTGTGTGTGTGTGTGTGTGTGTGTGTGTGTGTGTGTGTGTGTGTGTATGGACGGGTGTACATATGGTTGTGGGGTGGGGTAGAGGAACGAGGGATGAATGGGTGGGGTGTTCAATGAGAATGCCTGTGTTCAATGAGAATGCCTATGTGGGTAAAAATGTATTATTTGTGTGTGTATTAGTGCTGAGCGATTAACCGAAATGTGGGTTATTGATCAGTTTTTAAACTAATTGAAGTTGGTTCAATTATTTGAGTTCCATTTAGTTTTTCTGTGAGCTCAATATGGACATTGCACAGATCCAGCCTGAATTGTTCGATGTAGTAGGGAGTTGTAGTTTCCAACAGGCCAATATTCTACATAGTTTACCACATAAATGTGGTAATTAACTACAATGACCACAATCCATTGCGCATCTACTTGTCCGGTCTGTGTTTTTTGTACGCCTGCTACAGAAGAGTCAGAATACACGATTGTGAGAGCAGCTGTTGCTTCGTGAGGCATCTATACCTGAAAATACATGATCTAAGTATCATAGTTGCTATTCAGCAGTCATAAAAGTATGCCTTCTTTACTTGAAGAACTACAAAATAGTGATTTTGTCAGACAGCATAGGCAGCAGCTCTATAGAGGTGATGAACCTGAATAAAATAATAAAGTCATCAATAAAACAAATGTAATATACACAACAACTGAAATGTTCAAGTAAAGTGAATAAATGATGGTTAGTAAGTGATAAGCAGTAATGGACAGTCACTACCATCAAGGGACTTTTATTCATTGTTTTATTCTGTGCTGTTACAGCCTTCAACCCAAATAATCTAAACCGTGAGAATTGTTGAATAATCGAACCGACACAGAACTGACCTAGTGTCTGTATGTCTGTGTAAAATAATACTGACCTCTGTATTTATTTGTGTGTTTACAACCAAGTATGATAATGTGTATCGAAGAGAAAGTATGACTTTGGCCTCTCTCCGTCACCCAAGGGCAACCGCAACAGTAGAGTCATTAGCAGGGCCAATAGAGAGCCTTTCCTCGCCACGGTATATATACAGAGCCAGGAGCTGCACCAGTGGTGTTGATACCCAGAAAGAGCAGCCTACTCCCTACCCTGGGAGCAGCCAGG
Organism: Oncorhynchus nerka; assembly: GCF_034236695.1. NCBI lineage: Eukaryota > Metazoa > Chordata > Actinopteri > Salmoniformes > Salmonidae > Oncorhynchus > Oncorhynchus nerka. The sequence continues at coordinate 24,783,098 of NC_088407.1, forward strand.
TCACCAGTGGTGTTGATACCCAGAAAGAGCAGCCTACTCCCTATCCTGGGAGCAGCCAGGTCACCAGTGGTGTTGATACCCAGAAAGAGCAGCCTACTCCCTACCCTGGGAGCAGCCAGGTCACCAGTGGTGTTGATACCCAGAAAGAGCAGCCTACTCCCTATCCTGGGAGCAGCCAGGTCACCAGTGGTGTTGATACCCAGAAAGAGCAGCCTACTCCCTACCCTGGGAGCAGCCAGGTCACCAGTGGTGTTGATACCCAGAAAGAGCAGCCTACTCCCTACCCTGGGAGCAGCCAGGTCACCAGTGGTGTTGATACCCAGAAAGAGCAGCCTACTCCCTATCCTGGGAGCAGCCAGGTCACCAGTGGTGTTGATACCCAGAAAGAGCAGCCTACTCCCTACCCTGGGAGCAGCCAGGTCACCAGTGGTGTTGATACCCAGAAAGAGCAGCCTACTCCCTACCCTGGGAGCAGCCAGGTCACCAGTGGTGTTGATACCCAGAAAGAGCAGCCTACTCCCTACCCTGGGAGCAGCCAGGTCACCAGTGGCGTTGATACCCAGAAAGAGCAGCCTACTCCCTACCCTGAGAGCAGCCAGGTCACCAGTGGCGTTGATACCCAGAAAGAGCAGCCTACTCCCTACACTGGGAGCAGCCAGGTCACCAGTGGTGTTGATACCCAGAAAGAGCAGCCTACTCCCTACCCTGGGAGCAGCCAGGTCACCAGTGGTGTTGATACCCAGAAAGAGCAGCCTACTCCCTACCCTGGGAGCAGCCAGGTCACCAGTGGTGTTGATACCCAGAAAGAGCAGCCTACTCCCTACACTGGGAGCAGCCAGGTCACCAGTGGTGTTGATACCCAGAAAGAGCAGCCTACTCCCTACCCTGGGAGCAGCCAGGTCACCAGTGGTGTTGATACCCAGAAAGAGCAGCCTACTCCCTACCCTGGGAGCAGCCAGGTCACCAGTGATACAAGTCAGTATTCGACGTCCATCCAGGTCTGGGGACGTCGGGAGATGACATGGACACCGGCAACTAGGAGCAGTAGCGAGCGCTGTAACCTTCCAGTTGGTTTACTCATCTGATTCTGAAGGTTGCAGGTTCGAAACCAGTGATAGAAAGTTGTTTTTGAGATGTTTGTTTTAAAACTATCCTGAGCTTTAACCCTAACCTTAACCGTTCGGCATGAATGCCTGCACTTAACCTTAAACATCATTCTGACGTGAGACTGTGAGAACTAGTTGGTGTGAGCGGGCATAGGGAGCCAGTATCAGAGAGAATAGTGGTGTTCAGAGTGTTAGTGAGTGAAGTCAACAGGCCTCATTAGAGCTGTGTGATCCTGGATGCTCCTCTCCTCCAGCTCTCTGCCTCGAATCAACACTAATACACTCCGAGGAGAATATAGTAGTCGGTGTGTGTTTTTCACTGCGTGTGTGTGTCAGTACTCACTCTGTCCCACTTTAAGGACCACTTTCATGCCCTGCGTGGCACACACTCCTCCCCTCATACTCTCCAGACCCTGGCGCGTCCCATCTGACGTGGCTGGAGGGGGAAGAACATAGAACACATTAGGAGGAGTGTCACACACACACACACACACGCACGTGCACACACACAAACAAATGCATGTACACACGCACTTATGCACACACATACAATAACTCCAATCTTCCTTTCACAATGCCTCCCATTCATACAGCCAAACCATTCTACCCAACCAAAACATGAGTGACATTTGCAGGCGTAGTGATTAAACTCACACAGAAGCCGTGAAATGTCACAGTCCTACAAGATGGGAGGCTTTTAATAGGTGCTAAGGTCTCGGCCCAGAGGATCTCATTTAACAGCCTACTGACTGAGCTCTGTGGACTCAGTCACTAATACAAACTAATTAACTTCAATAAACTGCCCTGATATAGAAGTATACTATGTAGACTGGACCAACACACTGGAGGACAGAGAGATGGGCTTGTAGCTCCAGACTAGATGATGATGATGATGATGATGATGATGATATTATTATTATGACGAAGGGACGATAATCAAAGTTTATGATTGGTGATATAAAATGGAGAAATGGACATCTGCAATAAGTAATGGAACAGTACAGCAGTGTGGTCATTTAGCAGATGCTTTTATCCAAAGCAATTTACTTGTGTTAAGTAAACAGTTTGGTATTTGAACCCACAACCCTGGTGTTGCAATCACCATGCTTTTATCCAAGTTAGCCAGTAGAACCACCAAACAGGCTCTGCTCGTTAGAGAACTGTTCAGGCCGGGAGAGGGGTGGGTAAGAGAGGTGAGAAGATGGGGGAGTGCAGGTGGGGAGAACGGAGAGGATACATAATGGCACAAATCGGTACAGACTAATGTAATCCATAGGCTGAGTCTAAAATAATTTACTGAGAGAAGAGAGGGGCGAGGCATGAAGAGAAAGGATGAGAGCAAATTTAAATTTGTTATGTTTTAATTATTATTATTATTACTTAAAAAAAATATATATTGTCACATACAAGTGTTTAGCAGATGTTATTGTGGGAGTAGCGAAATGCCTGAGCACACCCTTCCCTTCTCTTTCTCTCCTCTCTCTTTCTACCTCTCGCCTCCCTCTCTTTTGGTTCAAGCCTCAAGGGCAGACCTTTGCTTTCCTCCCTCAAAAATACATCCCTCCCTCCATGTTTGTCTCTCTTTGGCTTGAGGCTACAGACTAAGGTGTTGGACGGAGAGGAGATAAGGGAGCAAGGGAGAGCCAGAGAGAGGTGTGAAAGAAGAGAGCCTAACTCATCACACCTCTCCCATCCCTCCGTCTCTCCTGCCAGCCTGTGAGCGTTGGGAAGTGTAAAAGGAGGAGAGCGAGAGAGAGAGAGAGAGAGAGAGAGAGAGAGAGAGAGAGAGAGAGAGAGAGAGAGAGAGAGAGAGAGAGAGAGAGAGAGAGAGGAGAGAGAGAGAGAGAGAGATCAGCAGAGGGCAAGGACATCAAGATGGAGGGATGGAGAGGAGAGCGAAGAGAACGGTGGAGAGATGCTTGAGACGATGAGGGGGAGAAAGGAGAGACCGGCTGAATGGGAGGAGAGGAGAAACACACAATGGAGGGGAGAGAAAGGGGCACAGATGGAGGTAAAAAAAAAGGACTGAAAGGCTGGAAAAGGATTGAGGGGAAGAGAAGAAGGGAAATGATCGCTTTGGGGAGTTTAACGAAGAAGACACTGAGATCATAAGAGCAAGGGAACGCAGAGAGCGGGAGGAGAGAGACACTGATCGTTTATGACAAGCTGTTGCTGACATGACTGAGGCAGTAGACTATGAGAAGTGATAGACATAGCGTGAGAGCGAGGAAGAGAAAGGGAGGTGAAAAGAGACGACTTTAAGCTGTGGTCACTTATGGTAATGGTTCAAAAGAACACAAAGAAAAGAGAAAGATAAAAGAGAGGGATTATGAAAGTAGCAGTAGCATGCTCTTTAGTCTTAACCACATCACTTTGGAACACAGGAAAAGAGAGAGAACGAGAAATAGCAGGAGAAGAAAAGAAGGAATGTGACGATGCGGTTTGGGGGTGGAGGAGTGGACACAGAGTAACTTGGGATGAGCTGAGAGAGGAGAGAGAACAGGAATGGAATGGAAAGATAGGGAGGGAGGGAGGGAGCGAGCAAGGGAGGGAAAGAGGGAGGGAAAGAGGGAGGGAAAGAAGGAGGGAGCGACGGATGAGTAATTGAGACAATGATCAGCAGTGATGGGGATTTGTAGAGCACTCGAGGACGCCACCCTCTTCCTCCGACGAAAAATAGAAGGAACGGAAAGACGACCAAGTTGAAAAACGGAATTAATGAAATAATACCACAGTCAACCTCAATCAGCCGGCACAGTCTGTGCCAGAGTAGAGCTTTAGACAAGTGTGTATCGTGGGTGTATCGTGTGTGTGTGTGTGTGTGTGTGTGTGTGTGTGTGTGTGTGTGTGTGTGTGTGTGTGTGTGTGTGTGTGTGTGTGTGTGTGTGTGTGTGTGTGTGTGTGTGTGTGTGTAGCCTGTCTGCCTGTGTGTCTGCTTCTGTATGTGTGTCCAAGTCTTTCTCTGACCAGACCAGTTCCAGATACAGTATAACAGGTAAATGGCACCCTACTCCATCTATAATGCACAACTATTGATGCAGCCATTACGTCTGAATACTGTCTGATACAGTCTGAATACAGTCTGATACAGTCTGAATACTGTCTGATACAGTCTGAATACTGTCTAATACAGTCTGATACAGTCTAATACAGTCTGATACAGTCTGAATACAGTCTGATACAGTCTAATACAGTCTGAATACAATCTAATACAGTCTGATACAGTCTGAATACTGTCTCATACAGTCTGATACAGTTTGAATACAGTCTGAATACTGTCTAATACTGTCTAATACAGTCTGATACAGTTTGAATACTGTCTGATACAGTCTGATACAGTCTAATACAGTCTGATACAGTCTGCTACAGTTTGAATACAGTCTGATACAGTATAATACAGTCTAATACAGTCTGATACAGTTTGAATACAGTCTGATGCAGTTTGAATACTGTCTAATACAGTCTAATACAGTTTGAATACAGTCTGATACAGTCTGAATACTGTCTGATACAATCTGAATTAGAGGTCGACCGATTAATCAGAATGGCCGATTAATTAGGGCCGATTTCAAGTTTTCATAACAATCAGAAATCGGTATTTTTGGACACCAAAATTAATTACACCTTTATTTAATCTTTATTTAACTAGGCAAGTCAGTTAAGAACACATTCTTATTTTCAATGACGGCCTAGGAACGGTGGGTTAACTGCCTCGTTCAGGGGCAGAACAACAGATTTTTACCTTGTCAGCTCGGGGGATTCAATCTTGCAACCTTACAGTTAACTAGTCCAACGCTCTAACCACCTGATTACATTGCACTCCACGAGGAGACTGCCTGTTACGCGAATGCAGTAAGCCAAGGTAAGTTGCTAGCTGGCATTAAACTTATCTTATAAAAAACAATCAAATCAATCATAATCACTAGTTAACTACACATGGTTGATGATATTACTAGTTCATCTATCGTGTCCTGCATTGCATATAATCGATGCGGTGCGTATCGTTGCTCCAATGTGTACCTAACCATAAATATGAATGCCTTTCTTAAAATCAATACACAGAAGTATATATTTTTAAACCTGTATATTTAGCTAAAAGAAATCCAGGTTAGCAGGCAATATTAACCAAGTGAAATTGTGTCACTTCTCTTGCGTTCATTGCACACAGAGTCAGTGTGTATGCAACAGTTTGGGCAGCCTAATTTGCCAGAATTTTACGTAATTATGACATAATATTGAAGGTTGTGCAATGTAACAGGAATATTTAGACTAATGGATGCCAGCCCTTAGATAAAATACGGAACGGTTCCGTATTTCACTGAAAGAACAAAAGTTTTGTTTTCGAGATGATAGTTTCCGGATTCGGCCAAATTAATGACCTAAGGATCGTATTTCTGTGTGTTATCATGTTATAACTAAGTCTATGATTTGATAGAGCAGTCTGACTGAGTGATGGTAGGCAGCAGCAGGCTCGTAAGCATTCATTCAAACAGCACTTTACTGAGTTTTGCCAGCAGCTGTTTATGACTTCAAGCCTATCAACTCCCGAGATTAGGCTGGTGTAACCGATGTGAAATGGCTAGCTAGTTAGCGGGGTGCTAATAGCATTTCAAACGTCACTCGCTCTGAGACTTGGAGTGGTTGTTCCCCTTGCTCTGCATGGGTAACGCTGCTTCGAGGGTGGCTGTTGTCGTTGTGTTCCTGGTTCGAGCCCAGCTGTTGTCGTTGTGTTCCTGGTTCGAGCCCAGGTAGGAGTGAGGAGAGGGACGGAAGTTATACTGTTACACTGGCAATACTAAAGTGCCTATAAGAACATCCAATAGTCAAAGGTATATGAAATACAAATGGTATAGAGAGAAATAGTCCTATAACTTTTACTTTCTTCTCCAACACCTTGTTTTTGCATTATTTAAACCAAATTGAACATGTTTAATTATTTATTTGAGGGTAAATTGATTTTATTGATGTATTACATTAAGTTAAAATAAGTGTTCATTCAGTATTGTTGTAATTGTCATTATTACAAATAAATAAATAAATTGGCTGATTAATCGGTATCGACTTTTTTTTTGGGTTCTCCAATAATCGGTATCGGCGTTGGAAAATCATAATCGGTCGACCTCTAATCTGAGTACTGTGTAATACAGTCTAATACAGTTTGAATACAGTCTAAATACAGTCTGAATACAGTCTGAATACAGTCTAATAGTCTAATACAGTTTGAAGACAGTCTGAATACAGTCTGAATACAGTCTAATAGTCTAATACAGTTTGAATACAGTCTAATACAGTCTGAATACAGTCTAATAGTCTAATACAGTTTGAATACAGTCTAATACAGTCTGAATACAGTCTAATAGTCTAATACAGTCTGAATACAGTCTAATAGTCTAATACAGTTTGAATACAGTCTAATACAGTCTGAATACAGTCTAATAGTCTAATACAGTTTGAATATAGTCCGAATACAGTCTGAATACAGTCTGAATATAGTCTGAATACAGTCTAATAGTCTAATACAGTTTGAATACAGTCTAATAGTCTAATACAGTTTGAATACAGTCTAATACAGTCTGAATACAGTTTGAATACAGTCGGAATACAGTCTGAATACAGTCTGACTACAGTCTAATAGTCTAATACAGTGTAATACAGTCTGAATACAGTCTGAATAGATTCTAATAGTCTAATACAGTGTAATACAGTATGAATACAGTCTAATAGTCTAATACAGTGTAATACAGTCTAATAGTCTAATACAGTTTGAATACAGTCTAATACAGTCTGAATACAGTTTGAATACAGTCGGAATACAGTCTGAATACAGTCTGACTACAGTCTAATAGTCTAATACAGTGTAATACAGTCTGAATACAGTCTGAATACAGTTTAATAGTCGAATACAGTCTGAATACAGTTTAATAGTCGAATACAGTCTGAATACAGTCTGAATACAGTCTGAATACAGTTTAATAGTCGAATACAGTCTGAATACAGTCTGAATACAGTCTGAATACAGTCTAATAGTCTAATACAGTTTGAATACAGTCTAATACAGTCTGAATACAGTCTAATAGTCTAATACAGTTTGAATACAGTCTGAATACAGTCTGAATATAGTCTGAATACAGTCTAATAGTCTAATACAGTCTGAATACAGTTTGAATACAGTCGGAATACAGTCTGAATACAGTCTAATAGTCTAATACAGTGTAATACAGTCTGAATACAGTCTGAATACAGTCTAATAGTCTAATACAGTGTAATACAGTATGAATACAGTATGAATACAGTCTAATAGTCTAATACAGTGTAATACAGTCTGAATACAGTCTGAATACAGTCTAATAGTCGAATACAGTGTAATACAGTCTGAATACAGTCTGAATACAGTCTAATAGTCGAACACAGTGTAATACAGTCTGAATACAGTCTGAATACAGTCTGAATACAGTTTAATAGTCGAATACAGTCTGAATACAGTTTAATAGTCGAATACAGTCTGAATAGAGTCTGAATACAGTTTAATAGTCGAATACAGTCTGAATACAGTCTGAATACAGTCTGAATACAGTTTAATAGTCTAATACAGTCTGAATACAGTTTAATAGTCGAATACAGTCTGAATGCAGTCTGAATACAGTCTGAATACAGTCTGAATACAGTTTAATAGTCGAATACAGTCTGAATACAGTCTGAATACAGTCTGAATACAGTCTAATAGTCTAATACAGTGTAATACAGTCTGAATACAGTCTGAATAGATTCTAATAGTCTAATACAGTGTAATACAGTATGAATACAGTCTAATAGTCTAATACAGTGTAATACAGTCTGAATACAGTCTAATAGTCTAATACAGTGTAATACAGTCTGAATACAGTCTGAATACAGTCTAATAGTCGAATACAGTGTAATACAGTCTGAATACAGTCTGAATACAGTCTAATAGTCAAACACAGTGTAATACAGTCTGAATACAGTCTGAATACAGTTTAATAGTCGAATACAGTCTGAATACAGTTTAATAGTCGAATACAGTCTGAATACAGTTTAATAGTCGAATACAGTCTGAATACAGTCTGAATACAGTTTAATAGTCGAATACAGTCTGAATACAGTCTGAATACAGTCTGAATACAGTTTAATAGTCGAATACAGTCTGAATACAGTCTGAATACAGTCTGAATACAGTCTAATAGTCTAATACAGTTTGAATACAGTCTAATGCAGTCTGAATACAGTCTAATAGTCTAATACAGTATGAATACAGTCTAATAGTCTAATACAGTTTGAATACAGTCTAATACAGTCTGAATACAGTCTAATAGTCTAATACAGTTTGAATACAGTCTGAATACAGTCTGAATATAGTCTGAATACAGTCTAATAGTCTAATACAGTCTGAATACAGTTTGAATACAGTCGGAATACAGTCTGAATACAGTCTGAATACAGTCTAATAGTCTAATACAGTGTAATACAGTATGAATACAGTCTGAATACAGTCTAATAGTCTAATACAGTGTAATACAGTCTGAATACAGTCTGAATACAGTCTAATAGTCGAATACAGTGTAATACAGTCTGAATACAGTCTGAATACAGTCTAATAGTCGAACACAGTGTAATACAGTCTGAATACAGTCTGAATACAGTCTGAATACAGTTTAATAGTCGAATACAGTCTGAATACAGTTTAATAGTCGAATACAGTCTGAATAGAGTCTGAATACAGTTTAATAGTCGAATACAGTCTGAATACAGTCTGAATACAGTTTAATAGTCTAATACAGTCTGAATACAGTTTAATAGTCGAATACAGTCTGAATACAGTCTGAATACAGTCTGAATACAGTTTAATAGTCGAATACAGTCTGAATACAGTCTGAATACAGTCTGAATACAGTCTAATAGTCTAATACAGTGTAATACAGTCTGAATACAGTCTGAATACAGTTTAATAGTGTAATACAGTCTGAATACAGTCTGAATACAGTTTAATAGTCTAATACAGTCTGAATACAGTTTAATAGTCGAATACAGTCTGAATACTGTCTGAATACAGTCTAATAGTCTAATACAGTTTGAATACAGTCTAATACAGTCTGAATACAGTCTAATAGTCTAATACAGTATGAATACAGTCTAATAGTCTAATACAGTTTGAATACAGTCTAATACAGTCTGAATACAGTCTAATAGTCTAATACAGTTTGAATACAGTCTGAATATAGTCTGAATACAGTCTAATAGTCTAATACAGTTTGAATACAGTATAATAGTCTAATACAGTTTGAATACAGTCTAATACAGTCTGAATACAGTTTGAATACCGTCGGAATACAGTCTGAATACAGTCTGAATACAGTCTGAATACAGTTTGATAGTCAAATACAGTCGGAATACAGTCTGAATACAGTCTGAATACAGTCTAATAGTCTAATACAGTGTAATACAGTATGAATACAGTCTGAATACAGTCTAATAGTCTAATACAGTGTAATACAGTCTGAATACAGTCTGAATACAGTCTAATAGTCGAATACAGTGTAATACAGTCTGAATACAGTCTGAATACAGTCTAATAGTCGAACACAGTGTAATACAGTCTGAATACAGTCTGAATACAGTCTGAATACAGGTTAATAGTCGAATAAGGTCTGAATACAGTTTAATAGTCGAATACAGTCTGAATAGAGTCTGAATACAGTTTAATAGTCGAATACAGTCTGAATACAGTCTGAATACAGTCTGAATACAGTTTAATAGTCTAATACAGTCTGAATACAGTTTAATAGTCGAATACAGTCTGAATACAGTATGAATACAGTCTGAATACAGTCTGAATACAGTTTGATAGTCAAATACAGTCTGAATACAGTCTGAATACAGTCTGAATACAGTCTAATAGTCTAATACAGTGTAATACAGTCTGAATACAGTCTGAATACAGTTTAATAGTGTAATACAGTCTGAATACAGTCTGAATACAGTCTGAATACAGTTTGAATACAGTCTGAATACAGTCTGAATACAGTCTGAATACAGTGTAATACAGTCTGAATACAGTCTGCATATGGCGCTGGAACCCAGTTGGAGAAGCATCAAATTAAATAAAATTGTATTGGTCGCATACACATATTTAGCAGATGTTATTGCGGGTGTAGTGAAATGCTTTTCCTACCTCCAACAGTGCAGTAAAATCTAACAATTCACAACAAAACATACAAATCTAAAGGTAAAAGAATGGAATATATAAATATTAGGAGGAGCAATGTCGGAGTGGCATTGACTAAAATAAAGTAGAATACAGTATATACACATTGCAAGTTGTCCGAGAGCACACAGATTAAAGTAAAAGATCATCAGAAGGCCGAGGCACAGAGCAAAAGAGCAGATTAAAGGACAAAAAGAAGAAACAAACAAGCAAAGTGAGGGTACAAAGAGAAGGGATCTGAGCCAAAACGAGCGTGCTGCCTGCGTGTGGAAGGCTGTGTGTGTACCTCTCCCACGCTCGCCGCTGGTGTTTGTGACGGCGTATGTGTGACGCGCCGTTGTTGTCTAGAGTAATGAACGTGATAGGACACACACACATACACACACGTGACAATGTGAGTGGGTGTATGGTTCCTGAGACACACATTAAGTAAGGAGCGATGGTGTGTGTGTGTGTGTGTGTGTGTGCGTGCGTGCGTGCGCGCGTGCGTGTGCGTGTGCGTGTGTGTGTGACAGGCTTCAATCTGTATAAGTAAACGTGAATCCATTGGTATCTCTTAGTTCCAGGTGTTTTGTCTCCGGAGTATGTTATAACAAACTTGTCTCATACACATGCCGAGGAAGGCGCGCACGCGTGCGTGTGTGTGTATTCACACATGTTGTCCTAAGAATAATGAAATTAACAGAACTGCATTACTAAACAGTAGGTGATTGCTGGACCTACTGTATAGTTTTTCTGTCAAAATAAAAAATGTACAGTCGGTTCCTATACTTATTTGTAGGCCTCCTGCTCCACTGGGTTACGGTTTATCTACATGTCAGACAAATGATGAAGCTTTAACTACTATCTCCCCCTTCCTCGACACACACACACACACACACACACACACACACACACACACACACACACACACACACACACACACACACACTTGAGAAAGACTTATGTTAGGGATGCATATTGTCTCTTCTTGCCAACTCTTTAAAATCTAGGATCATACTTCATATTTCCTGTAACTCTAGAACCCTTTATAACTCACACGGAACACTTTTAGAACCTCTGTGTGACGCATTAAGGAAGGTATCACAACCCTTTCCCTGACAGCTGACTTCAATGCACTAAGCTGTGTAGTCAAAGAGAAAGGCCTTCTCGTGTACGGCATGTGTTTTCACCCTGGAAAAGCATTCTTTTGATCCATAACCCAAGATCTAGCTGTGACACTCTTTCTCTGCATGCATTCCGCCAAGCTGGAAATATAGAAATACACAAGGAAGATTAGTTCCAACATGGCATGAGGATTTCCTAAGCTGTTTTCGATGGAGAAAATTGAGAAACCTCATTTTTCCATTGTAGCAAACACTGGAAGGTTGTTTACGGGGTTGCAGTACGACAGTGTGTGTGTGTGTGTGTGTGTGTGTGTGTTGGTTCTTCTGGAAAATTCTCCCTCATGGGGACTTGGGATCTCCCACGTCCCCATGAGGACAAGGGCTATTTTAGCCTTGGTTAGGTTTAGGGTTAAGGTTAGGTTTAGGGTTAAGGTTTATGGAAAATATAATTTTGATTGGAAATTAATTTTAGGTCCCCATGAGAATAAAATAACAAAATGTGTGTGTGCGTGTGCGTGTATTCATAACAGGACATAGTATGCAGAGTAATGGTGACAGGTTAAAGATCACATGCTGGACACACACACACACACACACACACACACACACACACACACACACTGAGACACACACACACACGTATATACATATGCAGTCACACACCACGTACAGACACATAGGCTATGGTATCTCCCAAAGTCTCCTATCTCCACTATTACTAGCCAAACAGACAGACACACACACACACAGACATGGACACACACACACTCCTTTGTGTCAGGGGGAATGATCTCGGTATCTCTGCTTGCCTTGCGTGTGGTTGATCTCCCCTCTGTGCTCAATGACATTCTAATTCTCAGCAGTTATTCACTTTTCATCTATCAGACAGAATTACCGTCACCCCCCCAACCCTCTCACCTCTCCCTCGTTTCTCCCTGTGTCTCCCCCCTCCCTCTCTACATGTCTCTGTCCTGGGGGGTGGGATGTGTGGAATCCCATCCTATTAACCTTAAACATTGACATGCACACACACACACACACACACACTCATTGGCCCCATTACTAAGGTCACCAACACATCTATTGGTCTCGGTGTGTTTCCAAGGGTATGGAAGTCGGCCATAATAACGGCCATCTTTAAATCAGGCGACCCTGCTGACGTGAGTAACTACAGGCCCATTAGTATACTACCTGTGGTGTCAAAGGTTGTTGAAAAGTGTGTAGCAGAACAACTGATTGCCCACCTCAACAACAGCCCCTTCACATTACACTCCATGCAGTTTGGCTTCAGAGCGAAACACTCCACAGAAACGGCCAACTGCATTCTTCTGGAAAATGTGAAGTCCAAGATGGACAAAGGGGGTGCTGTTGGGGCTGTGTTTCTGGACCTAAGGAAGGCTTTTGATACTGTTAACCATGAGATTCTCATCACAAAATTGTCCAAGTTCAACTTTTCCCCTGATGCCTTGAGATGGATGAAATCATACCTTGAAGGCAGAACTCAGTGTGTCAGAGTGAGCAATGGGCTGTCGCCCACTCGTAGCTATGATGTGGGCGTGCCCCAAGGGTCAATACTGGGGCCCCTCCTGTTTAGCCTGTACATTAATGATCTGCCTTCTGTCTGTACTGGGTCTGAAGTTCAAATGTATGCAGATGATACAGTGATATATGTGCATGCAAAGAGCAAACAACAAGCTGCACAAGAACTCACTACTGTAATGGTCCAGGTTACAAAGTGGCTCAGTAACTCGTGTTTGCATCTCAATGTGAAAAAAACTGTTTGCATGTTCTTCACAAAGAGGGCAACAGATGCTACTGAGCCAGATGTCTATGTGTCAGGGGAGAAGCTCCAGGTGGTATCCGATTTTAAGTACCTTGGCATCATACTTGATTCCAACCTCTCTTTTAAAAAGCATGTGAAAAAGGTAATTCAAATAACTAAATTCAATCTAGCTAATTTCCGATTTATACGAAATTGTTTGACTACAGAAGTAGCAAAACTGTACTTCAAATCTATGATACTCCCCCACTTAACATACTGCTTGACTAGTTGGGCCCAAGCTTGCTGTACAACATTAAAACCTATTCAGTCTGTCTACAAACAGGCTCTCAAAGTGCTTGATAGGAAGCCCAATAGCCATCATCATTGTCACATCCTTAGAAAGCATGAGCTCTTGAGTTGGGAAAATCTTGTGCAATACACTGACGCATGTCTTGTATTCAAGATCCTTAATGGCCTGGCTCCCCCTCCACTCAATATTTTTGTTAAACAGAAAACCCAGACATATGGCAGCAGATCCACAAGGTCTGCCATGAGAGGTGACTGTATAGTTCCCCTAAGGAAAAGCACCTTTAGTAAATCTGCATTCTCTGTGAGAGCTTCCCATGTCTGGAATACACTGCCATCAGACACACATAACTGCACCACATATCACACTTTCACAAAATGCTTGAAGACCTGGCTAAAGGTCAATCAGATTTGTGAACATGGTCCCTAGCTGTGTGTTGCCGCTTTCCATGTTGTCTGTTGTCTGTAGCTTGTGAGGTGTGGAAACACTTTGTTGCTTTTATGAATTTTGTCTTGCTGCTTTTTGTTCTATGTTGCTCTGTCTGTATGCTATGTCTTGCTTGTCCTATGTTGCTATGTCTTGCTTGTTCTATGGTGCTATTGTCTATATTGTAATAGTTTTTAATAACCTGCCCAGGGACTGCGGTTGAAAATTAGCCGGCTGGCTAAAACCGGCACTTTTACTGAGACGTTGATTAATGTGCACTGTCCCTGTAAAAAATAAAATAAACTAAACTAAAAAACACACACACACACACACACCGAGCATCTAGACCTCAGGGCCACAGGGTCCTCCCAGTGAGGAGGGCTTGTCACTGTCAGGTCGCTCAAGATCCACTGCAAAATTCGACGTCCGTCCAGGTAAGCAGGACATCGGCAGATGACTTAAAAGCCGGCCACTAAGGACAACCAGGAGAGCTACTATGATTAAGTAGGCTTGGGGTAAACCGCAAACAACGGCGGCCGCGTGTTCAATCCCAATGCTATGCACCTGTATCCTCTTCTTGTTGTTTTAACCCTATCCCAAACCTTAACCTATACCTTAAAAATTCAGAATGAATAACTAAACGTAACCTTCGAAATGTGATGTTTAGGGACAAACATCAGGTTCCGCAGTGAGACTGTGAGAGCTTGTTGGATGTCAGGGACACACCTGATCTTCGCCATACTTAGGCACATACACACACACACACACACACACGTACACACACACACACACACACACACACGTGCACAAAAAAGAGACATGATAGTAATCAATGTAATCAAGGTAGTAAATCATTATTATTTTCATACACAATTTATTTTGGGGCTTAGCTGTGGTCAATTTGCAGTGTACAAAAGATTATAATTATGTTCTGGCCCCCTGACCATCCACTCTGATAAAAATCATCCGGTGGCTGAATCTAGTTGCCTACCCCTGCTCTACAGTATGGTGATGTGTTTCTCATCCATTAGGCTGACTGACAGTGTGGGGAGATAGAAAGGAAATTGTAATGCTAATACTAATTATAGTTACGCCAGATGATGTGACTATCGTATGCTTTGGTTGAAGCTCCCTACCATCATACAAAACTTGAAGAACACCCGTTCATTCCATGACATGCTGACCAGGTGAATCCAGGTGAAAGCTATCATCCCTTATGTCACTTGTTAAATCCACTTCAATCAGCGTAGATGAAGGGGCGGAGACAGGTACCCCTTTCCTGCACATCTTTTTCAGTTGAATCTCAGAGTTCTAAATCTGGGTGCAACTCGGATGCTGTCCAATAGTAGCAGCTAGCTAGTAGAAGGCTAGCAGCTGTAGATAGCTAGCTTGCACCAGTAGGATGAGAAGCAAAAGGAAGGTAGCTAGCTAGGTATATTTAGCTATGGAAGGTATTTCATTTGGCTGAAGTCTGTGTAAACTGCTAACCTGGACACTTGTGTGTAACAGGATCACTGTCAGAAGATCCAGAGACAATTCTACCCTTTTACCCTTTTCATTCGTTCAGTACTCCCCCTCCTCTGTCAATGCAATTTTCTTCATGTCATTTTACTCCAAATTTGTGCCAACTGATCCAAGATGGCGTAGCAGTCGGACGTGTGTTTTGTCTTGTCCCGTCCTGTATAGTGTAAATATAGTTTTTCCTCGTTTTTTTTCTTCTTTTCTGTATATATTTCGTACATATTTTAATCTCACTTTCCAACTACAGGCTGAATATACTCTCCTGCAACCCGCATCACCCAATGTGGTACGGATCTGCTTTTTCTATACTTTAGAATCGGAACCCTCATCAGAAGCTAGCCGCTAACTAGCTACTAGCTAGCCACTGCTAGCGGTCTTCAACGCTAACTAGGACACCAGCGCGACATCTACCCAAAGCATATCAGACTGCTTTTTCTCTACCACATCTCCGGATTCCTACCGCAAGCTCTGAACCTTTATACCGGATCATCGTAAATAGCTAGCTGCAATCCGAGTGGCTACTCCTGGCTAACGTCTCTGTCCCAGAGCAAGCACCAGTTAGCCTGGAGCTAGCCTCGAGCTAAGCCCATCTCCCAACTAGCCGAAGAGGTCCAAAAATACCTAATTTGCCAATTGGCCTGGACCCTCTACTGACCCTCTACTGCCGACACGGAGCCCCGCCGATCCATCACGACTGGTCCGCCGACATAATCGTCCGAGGGGTTTCAACAGGCTTTTCCGCTGCGACATCGCCAAAGATCCATCTGCTGGCCAAGGCCCGCGAGCTTTCTGAATCGCTGTATCTCCAGCTCACCGCATGAAGAGGAATAAACAGACTCACCCCATCGCGACGTCCCCAAAGGTTAACTCTCTAGCCCTCGCTATCTCCCTGCTTGCTAATTCGGCCTGCTAACGGCTAGCTTGTCAAGCTCCGGTCCGCTAACTGCTACCTTGTCTAGCTCGGGCCTACGAACTGTTAGCTTGTTAGCACAGGCCTGCTAACCGTCTGAACCACCGCGTCCCAATCACTCTCTGACCCCATTTACTTTCTATCTCTTTTTGATTTTTAATTTGTTTATACCTTCCGGAAACCTGCCTCACCCAATGTGATACGGAATCGCTATTACTTTTACTCTTATTTTTATTTTTATGACACACTCAAGAACCTCCAGACGCTAACCAGCTAACTAGCTACAAGCTAGTTAGTCATTGTTAGTTTAAAAAAAAAACTGGATAACACTCGCCAGCCCAGCCCCCTGCCCATCCACCGCTGCCCCTGGACACTGATCTCTTGGCTACATAGCTGACGCACGCTGGACTGTCCATTAATCACGGTACTCCTTTCTGCTTGTTTGTCTTACCTGTCGGCCCCGTTGCCTAGTCAACGCCATTTTACCTGCTGTTTGTTGTGCTAGCGGATTAGCCTCGCCTACTGTTTTTAGCTAGCTTTCCAAATTCAACACCTGTGATTACTGTATGCCTCGCTGTATGTCTCTCTCAGATGTCAATATGCCTTGTACTGTTGTTCAGGTTAGTTATAATTGTTTTAGTTCACAATGGAGCCCCTAGACCCACTCTGCATACCCCTGTTACCTCCTTTGTCCCACCTCCCACACATGCGGTGACCTCACCCATTACAACCAGCATGTCCAGAGATACAACCTGTCTCATCATCACCCAGTGCCTGGGCTTACCTCCGCTGTACCCGCACCCCACCATACCCCTGTCTGCGCATTATGCCCTGAATATATTCTACCATGCCCAGAAACCTGCTCCTCTTATCCTCTGCCCCCAACGCTCTAGGCGACCAGTTTTGATAGCCTTTAGCCGCACCCTCATACTACTCCTTCTCTGTTCCGCGGGTGATGTGGAGGTAAACCCAGGCCCTGCATGTCCCCAGGTACCCTCATTTGTTGACTTCTGTGATCGAAAAAGCCTTGGTTTTATGCATGTCAACATCAGAAGCCTCCTCCCTAAGTTTGTTTTACTCACTGCTTTAGCACACTCTGCTAACCCTGATGTCCTTGCCGTGTCTGAATCCTGGCTCAGGAAGGCCACCAAAAATTCAGAGATTTCCATACCCAACTATAACATCTTCCGTCAAGATAGAACTACCAAAGGGGCGGAGTTGCAGTCTACTGCAGAGATAGCCTGCAAAGTAATGTCATACTTTCCAGGTCCATACCCAAACAGTTCGAACTACTAATTTTGAAAATTACCCTCTCCAGAAATAAGTCTCTCACTGTTGCCGCCTGCTACCGGCCACCCTCAGCTCCCAGCTGTGCCCTGGACACCATTTGTGAATTGATCGCCCCCCATCTAGCTTCAGAGTTTGTTCTGTTAGGTGACCTAAACTGGGATATGCTTAACACCCCGGCAGTCCTACAATGTAAGCTAGATGCCCTCAATCTCACTCAAATCATCAAGGAACCCACCAGGTACAAACCTAACTCTGTAAACAAGGGCACCCTCATAGACGTCATCCTGACCAACTGGCCCTCCAAATACACCTCCGCTGTCTTCAACCAGGATCTCAGCGATCACTGCCTCATTGCCTGTATCCGCCATGGAGCCGCAGTCAAACGACCACCCCTCATCACTGTCAAACGCTCCCTAAAACACTTCTGTGAGCAGGCCTTTCTAATCGACCTGGCCCGGGTATCCTGGAAGGACATTGACCGCATCCCGTCAGTTGAGGATGCCTGGTCATTCTTTAAAAGTAACTTCCTCACCATTTTAGATAAGCATGCTCCGTTCAAAAAATGCAGAACCAAGAACAGATACAGCCCTTGGTTCACTCCAGACCTGACTGCCCTCGACCAGCACAAAAACATCCTGTGGCGGACTGCAATAGCATCGAATAGCCCCCGTGATATGCAACTGTTCAGGGAAGTCAGGAACCAATACACACAGTCAGTCAGGAAAGCTAAGGCCAGCTTCTTCAGGCAGAAGTTTGCATCCTGTAGCTCCAACTCCAAAAAGTTCTGGGACACTGTGAAGTCCATGGAGAACAAGATCACCTCCTCCCAGCTGCCCACTGCACTGAGGCTAGGTAACACGGTCTCCACCGATAAATCCAGGATTATCGAAAGCTTCAATAAGCACTTCTCAACGGCTGGCCATGCCTTCCGCCTGGCTACTCCAACCTCGGGCAATAGCTCCGCCCACCCCGCAGCTCCTCGCCCAAGCCTCTCCAGGTTCTCCTTTACCCAAATCCAGATAGCAGATGTTCTGAAAGAGCTGCAAAACCTAGACCCGTACAAATCAGCTGGGCTTGACAATCTGGACCCTCTATTTCTGAAACTATCTGCCGCCATTGTCGCAACCCCTATTACCAGCCTGTTCAACCTCTCTTTCATATCGTCTGAGATCCCCAAGGATTGGAAAGCTGCCGCAGTCATCCCCCTCTTCAAAGGGGGAGACACCCTGGACCCAAACTGCTATAGACCTATATCCATCCTGCCCTGCCTATCTAAGGTCTTCGAAAGCCAAGTCAACAAACAGGTCACTGACCATCTCGAATCCCACCGTACCTTCTCCGCTGTGCAATCTGGTTTCCGAGCCGGTCACGGGTGCACCTCAGCCACGCTCAAGGTACTAAACGATATCATAACCGCCATCGATAAAAGACAGTACTGTGCAGCCGTCTTCATCGACCTCGCCAAGGCTTTCGACTCTGTCAATCACCATATTCTTATCGGCAGACTCAATAGCCTCGGTTTCTCGGATGACTGCCTTGCCTGGTTCACCAATTACTTTGCAGACAGAGTTCAGTGTGTCAAATCGGAGGGCATGCTGTCCGGTCCTCTGGCAGTCTCTATGGGGGTGCCACAGGGTTCAATTCTCGGGCCGACTCTTTTCTCTGTATATATCAATGATGTTGCTCTTGCTGCGGGCGATTCCCTGATCCACCTCTACGCAGACGACACCATTCTATATACTTTCGGCCCGTCATTGGACACTGTGCTATCTAACCTCCAAACGAGCTTCAATGCCATACAGCACTCCTTCCGTGGCCTCCAACTGCTCTTAAACGCGAGTAAAACCAAATGCATGCTTTTCAACCGATCGCTGCCTGCACCCGCATGCCCGACTAGCATCACCACCCTGGATGGTTCCGACCTTGAATATGTGGACATCTATAAGTACCTAGGTGTCTGGCTAGACTGCAAACTCTCCTTCCAGACTCACATCAAACATCTCCAATCGAAAATCAAATCAAGAGTCGGCTTTCTATTCCGCAACAAAGCCTCCTTCACTCACGCCGCCAAGCTTACCCTAGTAAAACTGACTATCCTACCGATCCTCGATTTCGGCGATGTCATCTACAAAATGGCTTCCAACACTCTACTCAGCAAACTGGATGCAGTCTATCATAGTGCCATCCGTTTTGTCACCAAAGCACCTTATACCACCCACCACTGCGACTTGTATGCTCTAGTCGGCTGGCCCTCGCTACATATTCGTCGCCAGACCCACTGGCTCCAGGTCATCTACAAGTCCATGCTAGGTAAAGCTCCGCCTTATCTCAGTTCACTGGTCACGATGGCAACACCCATCCGTAGCACACGCTCCAGCAGGTGTATCTCACTGATCATCCCTAAAGCCAACACCTCATTTGGCCGCCTTTCGTTCCAGTACTCTGCTGCCTGTGACTGGAACGAACTGCAAAAATCGCTGAAGTTGGAGACTTTTATCTCCCTCACCAACTTCAAACATCAGCTATCCGAGCAGCTAACCGATCGCTGCAGCTGTACATAGTCTATTGGTAAATAGCCCACCCATTTTCACCTACCTCATTCCCATACTGTTTTTATACTGTTTTTTTTATTTATTTATTTACTTTTCTGCTCTTTTGCACACCAATATCTCTACCTGTACATGACCATCTGATAATTTATCACTCCAGTGTTAATCTGCAAAATTGTAATTATTCGCCTACCTCCTCATGCCTTTTGCACACATTGTATATAGACTGCCCCTTTTTTCTACTGTGTTATTGACTTGTTAATTGTTTACTCCATGTGTAACTCTGTGTTGTCTGTTCACACTGCTATGCTTTATCTTGGCCAGGTCGCAGTTGCAAATGAGAACTTGTTCTCAACTAGCCTACCTGGTTAAATAAAGGTGAAATAAAAAATAAAAAAATAAAAAAACTTTTCAATGTGTTCCTGAAAACCGTCGCCATCCACAAGTGAAAAGTACAAGGTGTGCGGGTTACACACGAAGCACGCAGGTAAAACAACAGCACCATCGTGATCATTGCTTGCTTGTGCGACCTGTTAGCTACAACTGTTTTAGACAACAACAAAACATTTTGGAGCAAACGCATGATGTCATCACCACACTGCCCATTTAAATAGCGTGTCAAGTTGACGTCTCTATAAACTGGGATCGTAGTGTAACGGTTAGCATCTCTGCCCTGGGATTCAAAGGTCCTGGTTTAAATAGCGTGTCAAGTTGACGTGTCTATAAACTGGGTTCGTAGTGTAACAGTTAGCATCTCTGTCCTGGGATTCAAAGGTCTTGGGATTCAAAGGTCCTGGTTTAAATAGCGTGTCAAGTTGACGTATCTATAAATTGGGTTCGTAGTGTAACGGTTAGCATCTCTGCCCTGGGATTCAAAGGTCCTGGTTTAAATAGCGTGTCAAGTTGACGTCTCTATAAACTGGGTTCGTAGTGTAACAGTTAGCATCTCTGCCCTGGGATTCAAAGGTCCTGGTTTAAATAGCATGTCAAGTTGACGTGTCTATAAACTGGGTTCGTAGTGTAACAGTTAGCATCTCTGTCCTGGGATTCAAAGGTCTTGGGATTCAAAGGTCCTGGTTTAAATAGCGTGTCAAGTTGACATATCTATAAACTGGGTTCGTAGTGTAACGGTTAGCATCTCTGCCCTGGGATTCAAAGGTCCTGGTTTAAATAGCGTGTCAAGTTGACGTGTCTATAAACTGGGTTCGTAGTGTAACGGTTAGCATCTCTGCCCTGGGATTCAAAGGTCCTGGTTTAAATAGCGTGTCAAGTTGACGTATCTATAAACTGGGTTCGTAGTGTAACGGTTAGCATCTCTGCCCTGGGATTCAAAGGTCCTGGTTTAAATAGCGTGTCAAGTTGACGTCTCTATAAACTGGGTTCGTAGTGTAACAGTTAGCATCTCTGCCCTGGGATTCAAAGGTCCTGGTTTAAATAGCATGTCAAGTTGACGTGTCTATAAACTGGGTTCGTAGTGTAACAGTTAGCATCTCTGTCCTGGGATTCAAAGGTCTTGGGATTCAAAGGTCCTGGTTTAAATAGCGTGTCAAGTTGACGTATCTATAAACTGGGTTCGTAGTGTAACGGTTAGCATCTCTGCCCTGGGATTCAAAGGTCCTGGTTTAAATAGCGTGTCAAGTTGACGTATCTATAAACTGGGTTCGTAGTGTAACGGTTAGCATCTCTGCCCTGGGTCGTAGTGTAACGGTTAGCATCTCTGCCCTGGGATTCAAAGGTCCTGGTTTAAATAGCGTGTCAAGTTGACGTATCTATAAACTGGGTTCGTAGTGTAACGGTTAGCATCTCTGCCCTGGGTCGTAGTGTAACGGTTAGCATCTCTGCCCTGGGATTCAAAGGTCCTGGTTTAAATAGCGTGTCAAGTTGACGTCTCTATAAACTGGGTTCGTAGTGTAACGGTTAGCATCTCTGCCCTGGGATTCAAAGGTCCTGGTTTAAATAGCGTGTCAAGTTGACGTCTCTATAAACTGGGTTCGTAGTGTAACGGTTAGCATCTCTGCCCTGGGATTCAAAGGTCCTAGTTTAAATAGCGTGTCAAGTTGACGTATCTATAAACTGGGTTCGTTGTGTAACAGTTAGCATCTCTGCCCTGGGATTCAAAGGTCCTGGTTTAAATAGCGTGTCAAGTTGACGTATCTATAAACTGGGTTCGTAGTGTAACGGTTAGCATCTCTGCCCTGGGATTCAAAGGTCCTGGTTTAAATAGCGTGTCAAGTTGACGTATCTATAAACTGGGTTCGTAGTGTAACGGTTAGCATCTCTGCCCTGGGATTCAAAGGTCCTGGTTTAAATAGCGTGTCAAGTTGACGTATATATAAACTGGGTTCGTAGTGTAACGGTTAGCATCTCTGCCCTGGGATTCAAAGGTCCTGGTTTAAATAGCGTGTCAAGTTGACGTATCTATAAACTGGGTTCGTAGTGTAACGGTTAGCATCTCTGCCCTGGGATTCAAAGGTCCTGGTTTAAATAGCGTGTCAAGTTGACGTATCTATAAACTGGGTTCGTAGTGTAACGGTTAGCATCTCTGCCCTGGGATTCAAAGGTCCTGGTTTAAATAGCGTGTCAAGTTGACGTCTCTATAAACTGGGTTCGTAGTGTAACGGTTAGCATCTCTGCCCTGGGATTCAAAGGTCCTGGTTTAAATAGCGTGTCAAGTTGACGTATCTATAAACTGTGTTCGTAGTGTAACGGTTAGCATCTCTGCCCTGGGATTCAAAGGTCCTGGTTTAAATAGCGTGTCAAGTTGACGTATCTATAAACTGGGTTCGTAGTGTAATGGTTAGCATCTCTGCCCTGGGATTCAAAGGTCCTGGTTTAAATAGCGTGCCAAGTTGACGTATCTATAAACTGGATTCGTAGTGTAACGGTTAGCATCTCTGCCCTGGGATTCAAAGGTCCTGGTTTAAATAGCGTGTCAAGTTGACGTCTCTATAAACTGGGTTCGTAGTGTAACGGTTAGCATCTCTGCCCTGGGATTCAAAGGTCCTGGGATTCAAAGGTCCTGGTTTAAATAGCGTGTCAAGTTGACGTATCTATAAACTGGGTTCGTAGTGTAACGGTTAGCATCTCTGCCCTGCGATTCAAAGGTCCTGGGATTCAAAGGTCCTGGTTTAAATAGCGTGTCAAGTTGACGTCTCTATAAACTGGGTTCGTAGTGTAACGGTTAGCATCTCTGCCCTGGGATTCAAAGGTCCTGGGATTCAAAGGTCCTGGTTTCGCCTACCAGAGAGGATGACCATTCTCTTTCGTGTATAGTTTTTGACACCTCCCTCAGGCTGCCTACACATTGTTTGAAGTACAGTAGACCAACATAGCTGCTGTAGTAGGTCAAAGCTGTGTGCTGGAAAGCCTTGGTAGAGCATGTGTGAAGTAGGCATTGTGGTGCTCAAGTGAATTCCCTTTCTTTTTCAGTTTCAGACCAATGCCTACATCTCACTTAAAACGTTGTTTTTTGTTTTTAATCATCTATTGTAACCCTGCATCCAAACAGACTGCTCTTATACAGAAAATTCAGAGTTCAGCATGCCAATTCTTTATTGTGTTTGACAATGCAGTGGCAATTGGAAAGGTTCTGTGGATAATGTGTTGGATGTTGTTCAATGACTGGCTGAATGAGCCAGGTGCGTGTGTGTGCATTCTGCGTTGAACTGTGTGCGCGTGTGGGTCAGTGTGCATGCATGAGTGTGTATCTGATATGTGTGCGTGTGTGTGTGTGTATGTGTGTATGTGTGTGTGTGTGTGTGTGTGTGTGTGTGTGTGTGTGTGTGTGTGTGTGTGTGTGTGTGTGTGTGAGTGATATGTAATACAGGTTGCTGCATAGGTTATTCATCTCTGACCTCTAAACAATAATACTTTTAGACAATCCTGTCGCTACATCAACAAACAATCTAACCAACAGACCTAACATGTAAACCTGCTTACTGTCATCAGAGTCATAGGACAGGAAGATGGATGGAGAGAGAGAGAGAGAGAGAGAGAGAGAGAGAGAGAGAGAGCAGCAAGTGAGAGAAACAGAGGGACAGAGAAAGAGAGAGGCAGACAGGCCGACAGAGGGAGAAAGGAGAAAACAGGTCTATAGATAGCTGCCCCAGAGGACTATGAGCCAATGTGAGCATTAAGAGCAGAAAGGATTGAGGAGCGGCGAAAGAACACTTGCGTAACATTGAGGGAATGTCGCCGGTAAAGCAGCAGTGATGTAGGACAGCGAAGAGAGATGCTACAGTCTGAACTGGGTCAGAGTCCTCATCTGAGGGCATCGGGTGCATTGAAGAGAGAGGGTGTGTTGTGTGTTTTCTATAGATGAAATATTTCATACTGGCAGTGGATTTGAATAGACAGGGCCCTTCAATGTCCTTCTTGCCCATGACACTTCAATAGCTTTGGGAGAGTATAGAAATAGATTGAATAGAGGAGCTAAGGTTCATGGTCTCATCAGCTTGGTACTTGCTACTGAACATTCTAGGCAGGAAGTACACTATATAAATAAAAGTATGTGGACAACCCTTAAAATAGTGAATTCGGCTGTTTCAGCCACACCCGTTGCTGACAGGAATATGAAATTGTTTACACAGCCATGCAATCTCCATAGACAAACATTGGCAGTAAAATAGCCTTACTGAAGAGCTCAGTCACTTTCAACGTGGCACCATCATAGGATGCCACCTTTCCAACAAGTCAGTTCGTCAAATTTCTGCACTGCTAGAGCTGCCCCAGTCAACTGTAAGTGATGTTATTGTGAAGTGGAAACGTCTGGAGCAACAACGGCTCAGCCGGGAAGTGGTAGGCCACACAAGCTCACAGAACGGTACCGCCGAGTGCTGAAGTGCGTATCGCCCAAAAATCGTCTCACTTCCAAGTTACAAACTGCCTCTGGAAGCCACGTCAGCACAATAACTGCTTGTTAGGAACTTCATGAAATGGGTTTCCATGGCCGAGCAGCCGCACACAAGACTAAGATCACCATGCGCAATGCCAAGCGACGGACGAATCTGGGTTTGAGGGATGCCAGGAGAACGCTAATGCATAGTGCCAACTGTAAAGTTTGGTGGAGGAGGAATAATGGTCTGGGGCTGTTTTTCATGGTTCGGGCTAGGCCTCTTAGTTCCAGTGAAGGGAAATCTTAACACTACAGCATACAACGACGTTCTAGACGATTCTGTGCTTCCAACTTTGTGACAACAGTTTGAGGAAGGCCCTTTCCTGTTACAGCATAACAGTGCCCCCGTGCACAAAGTGAGGTCCATACAGAAATGGCTTGTGGAGATCGGTGTGGAAGAACTTGAGTGGCCTGCACAGAGCCCTGCCCTCAACCCCATTGAACACCTTTGGGATGAATTGGAAACCCGACTGCGAGCCGGGCCTAATCGCCCAACATCAGTGCCCGACCTCACTAAGGCTCTTGTGGCTGAACGGAAGCAAGTCCCCGCAGAAATGTTCCAACATCTAGTGGAAAGCCTTCCCAGAAGAGTGGAGGCTGTTATAGCAGCAAAGGGGGGACCATATTAATGCCCATGATCTTGGGATGAGATGTTCAACGAGCAGGTGTCCACATACCTTTGGTCATGTAGTGTATGTAATGTCGAGCTGAGTAACATGTTGGTGTAACCCTTCAGTGTCTAGCTGCCAATAGCATGACTCTCCATAGCAACTGTGGGTATTTGTAGATAATCTCTTGGAGTCTTGAAGGGGATGGTTTTGTGCTGGTGTGCTGTATGGTGCTTGTATGGTGTGTGTGTGTGTGTGTTTTAGAGTGTGTCTGGGAGTATGTGAGTGTGTCTGCGTGTGCGGCCGGTCTCCGTTATAGAATAAAGGCCTGCAGAAATGGGTCAATGCCGGCCTCTCTCCTCCCTCCGTCTCCTTCGTCTCCTCCCTCAATCTCTCTATCCTCTGCTCTTTGCTCATGCAGCCGTAAATCAGAGTTTAAAAAAAAAAACCTGTCTGTATCCTCATGTCTCTCCCAGATATAGACTAAAACACCTCTGCCTGTCCACTCCCCTGGCAGCACAGGATTCAACGAGCCGCCCGTCTCTCTCTCTCTACTGTGTCGTGTCTTAAAGCTCCCATTAGCTCAGAGTTCTTCCTGTCCCCTTTTTAGGCCTACCCTTCAGGCTACCACACACACTTGCGCAGTCGCTAGCTCAGACACACACTTCTGTAGAGGCACACTCACACACAGACACTGACACACTAACATATTCTGACAACTCTAATAACGCCATTCTCACATGAACACTTGAATATACGTTTTGAGTCTGAATTTAAGTAGCTTAAAAAGGAAAATAACACTCTCTTTACAATTATTTTTCAATCTTCGTCTCCATCTTTCTCTTCCTTCTCTCTCTCGGTTCCCCTTCTCTCTCCCTTCTCTCTCGGTCTCTCTTTCTCTTCCCCTTCTCAGTTTGTCTCTCTCTCGTCCCCTTCTCTCTCAGTTTCTCTCTCTCGGTCTCTCTCTCTCGTCCCCTTCTCTCTCTGTCCCTCTCTCTTCCCCTTCTCTCTGTCTCTCTCTCGTCCCCTTCTCTCTCTCTCGGTCTCTCTCTCTTCCCCTTCTCTCTCAGTCTCTCTCTCTTCCCCTTCTCTCTCAGTCTCTCTCCCTCAGTCTCTCTCTTCCCCTTCTCTCTCTCAGTCTCTCTCTCTCAGTCTCTCTCTTCCCCTTCTCTCTCGGTCTCTCTCTCTCTCAGTCTCTCTCTCTTCCCCTTCTCTCTCTCTCTCTCTCTTCCCCTTCTCTCTCAGTCTCTCTCTCGTCCCCTTCTCTCTCTGTCTCTCTCTCTTCCCCTTCTCTCTCAGTCTTTCTCTCTTCCCCTTCTCTCTCTCTCAGTCTCTCTCTCTTCCCCTTCTCTCTCTCTCGTCCCCTTCTCTCCCAGTCTCTCTCTCTCTCTTTCTCTCTCGGTCTCTCTACCTCTGTCTTTGATTCTCTTTGGCAACAAAATGACACCCTATTCCCTATATAGTGCACTTTGGGCCCTGGTCAAAAGCAGTGCACTATAGGGAATATTGTGCCATTGGAGAGACAGCCTTTGTATACCCAGTTCCAGCTTTCTTTGGAACTATCTTCGTTCCTCTAAGGCAGATCCACACTGACATTGTCTCTGTCTGATTATGATGTGTGCAATTACATTCTGCTAGAAATAAACGATGTGTGTGTGTGTGCGTGCGTGCGTGCGTGCGTGTGTGTGTCAGTGTGTGTGGTCTCTGTGTGTTCAAACAGAATAAATAACTATTTCTGTTGTGTTCAGCTGGACAGCTCAGTAGGACGTCACAGTCAAATCGGAGACAGCCATATCAAAACATCAAAACACTCCTCCACGACGTCAGAGCAACACTGAGAGAACGTTGCTACCATGCTAGTGGTTGATATGGAGGAGTGTGGCTGATGCACTATGCTATACGCCAACTGTTTGTTGGTTTCTTTCACAAACACACTTTAAGCTTCTTTAGACTAGACTCCTTATTGTGAGATGAGAGGAGAAGGGAGGGAGGAGGGGAGGGAAGGAGGAAGAGGGAGGGAGGGGAGGTGACAGGAGGAAGTGGGAGGGAGGGAGGGAGGATGGGGAGAGGAGGAGAGGAAGGGAAGGAGGAAGACGGAGAGAGGGAGGGAGGTGACAGGAGGAAGAGGGAGGGAGGAGGATGGTGAGTGGAGGAGAGGAAGGGAAGGAGGAAGAGGGAGGGAGGTGACAGGAGGAAGTGATAGGGATGGAGGGTAGAGGGGAGGGAGGGAGGGAGGGAGGGAGGGAGGGAGGGAGGGAGGGAGGGAGGGAGGGAGGGAGGGAGGAGGGAGGGAGGGAGGGAGAGGAGGAAGGGAAGGAGGAAGACGGAGAGAGGGAGGGAGGTGACAGGAGGAAGAGGGAGGGAGGAGGATGGGGAGTGGAGGAGAGGAAGGGAAGGAGGAAGAGGGAGGGAGGTGACAGGAGGAAGTGATAGGGATGGAGGGAGGATGGGGAGGAGGAGAGGGAGGGAGGTGACAGTAGGAAGAGTGAGTGAGTGAGTGAGTGGGAGGGAGGGAGGGAGGGGAGGGAGGGAGGGAGGGAGGGAGGGAGGGAGGAGGGAGGGGGAGGGAGGGAGGGAGGGAGGGAGGATGGGGGAGAGGAGGAAGAGGGGAGAGGGAGGTAGGAAGAGGGAGGGAAGGAGGAGGAGGGAGGGAGAGGGAGGTAGGAAGGTGAGAGGAGGAGGAAGAGGGGGAGGGAGATAGGATGGGGACAGGAGGAAGAGGGAGGGTAGGAGAGAGGGAGGTAGGAAGAGGGAGGGAGGAGGAAGGTGATAGGAGGAAGAGGGAGGGAGGGAGGGAGGTAGGATGGGGAGAGGAGGAAGAGGGAGGGAGGGAGGTAGGATGTGGAGAGGAGGAAGAGCGAGGGAGGGAGGTAGGATGGGGAGAGGAGGAAGAGAGAGAGAGGTAGGATGGGGAGAGGAGGAAGAGGGAGGGAGGGAGGATGGGGAGAGGAGGAAGAGGGAGGGAGGGAGGTAGAATGGGGAGAGGAGGAAGAGGGAGGGAGGGAGGGAGGGAGGATGGGGAGAGGAGGAAGAGGGAGGGAGGGAGGGAGGATGGGGAGAGGAGGAAGAGGGAGGGGGTAGGATGGGGAGAAGAGGAAGAGGGGAGTGCAAAAGCTTTTTGGGGACGAAAGTCTAAAAGATGAGGGAGGGAAGGAGCGATGAGGGAAGGAGGGCTGGAGAGAAGGAGGGATGAAGAGCGGGAGAGAAGGAGCGATAACGAAAGGAGGGATGAAGAGCGGGAGAGAAGGAGCGATAACGAAAGGAGGGATGGAGAGAGGGAGAGAAGGAGCGATAACGAAAGGAGGGATGGAGAGAGGGAGAGAAGGAGCGATAACGAAAGGAGGGATGGAGAGAGGGAGAGAAGGAGCGATGAGGGAAG
Source organism: Oncorhynchus nerka (assembly GCF_034236695.1). Lineage (NCBI taxonomy): Eukaryota > Metazoa > Chordata > Actinopteri > Salmoniformes > Salmonidae > Oncorhynchus > Oncorhynchus nerka. The sequence continues at coordinate 24,812,176 of NC_088407.1, forward strand.
GAGGGCTGGAGAGAAGGAGGGATGGAAAGGGAGAGAAGGAGCGATGAGGGAAGGAGGGATGCAAAAAGAGGGAGATAAGGAGCGATAACGAAAGGAGGGATGGAAAGGGAGAGAAGGAGCGATGAGGGAAGGAGGGATGCAAAAAGATGGAAGTGGGTCAACGGTCTGATGGGAGAAACGAGAGAATGAGACAACATTCGGTGACACAGAGAGAAAGAGGGAGCAATGGAAGAAAGGAGGAGGGAAACTAAATGAAGAAAAAGGGATGCGGAGGGCAGACGAAGAGTGTGTGAGAGAGAGAGAGTAGAAAAAAGGCCGTAAGAGGGATGGGATCTTTTAGAGGAACTCTTAAAAGGTGTTTATTTCTGGATCACATTAATGCCAAATGTCACAGACACACAACTTTTCTGTAGAGGAGTTGACTGCTAGAGCAGAACACGCACACACGCACACACGCACCACAAACTTAACAAATGTTTTTGCTGTGAAACGGAGTTGATGGAAACAGAGAAAGAAGAACAGAGAGAGAGAGGGAGATAAAGAGGTGACGAGAGAGAAAAGGAGAGAGTGGGAGAGAGGGAGAGAGAGCGCAAGAGGGAGTGAGAGCGAGAGGGAGGGAGAGAGAAGGAGAGTGAGAAGGAGAGAGCGGGCGTACAACTTGTTCTGAACAGAGTAGTACATCTTAAAGAGTGTAATTACACAGAACTGTCACGTTAATTAAAGCTTTTAATGAAGTAAATGAGTGCTCAGCAAGAACAAAAACCACCAGCCACAGGGTGTGTGTGTGTGTGTGTGTGTGTGTGTGTGTGTGCGTGTGTGTGTGTGTGTGTGTGTGTGTGTGTGTGTGTGTGTGTGTGTGTGTGTGTGTGTGTGTATGTGTGTGTGTGTGTGTGTGTGTGTATTTTGCTCTGCGTCTCCTCTCTGTGTGTTTTTACTGTCTTCCATTCTGGCCTCATTGCTTTTTAAGTAAAATAACCCAGGAATGTTTGGAAAAACCTGTGGATGGAATGTGTGTGTGTTAGTGTGTGTGTTTGTGTCTGCAAGTGTGCCTGAGTGTGTGTGTCTGCGAGAGACAGAGAGCGAGACAGACATATAGACAGAACGAGAGAGAGGGCGGTAGAGAGAGTTTTGGCCCATTCCTCCTGACAGAGCTGGTGTAACTGAGTCAGGTTTGTAGGCCTCCTGGCTCGCAAAGCGTCTTTTTCAGTTCTGCCCACAAATGTTCTATGGTATTGAGCTCAGGACTTTGTCATGGCCACTCTAATACCTTGACTTTGTTGTCCTTAAGCCATCTTGCCACAACTTTGGAAGTATTCTTGGGGTCATTGTCCATTTGGAAGACCGATTTGCGTCCAAGCTTTAACTTCCTGACTGATGTCTTGAGATGTTGCTTCAATATATCCACATCATTTTCTTTCCTCATGATGCCATCTATTTTGTGAAGTGCACCAGTCCCTCCTCCGGCAAAGCACCCCCACAACATGCTGCCACCCCCGTGCTTCACAGTTGAGATGGTGTTCTTCAGTTTGCAAGCCTCCCCCTTTTTCCTCCAAACATAACGATGGTCATTATGGCCAAACAGTTCTATTTTTGTTTCATCAGACCAGAGGACATTTCTTCAAAAAGTACAATATTTGTCCCCATGCGCAGTTGCAAACCGTAGTCTAGCTTTTTTATGGCAGTTTTGGAGCAGTGGCTTCTTCCTTGCTGAGCGGCCTTTCATGTTATGTCGATATGGGACTCATTTTTACTGTGGATATAGATACTTTTGTACCTGTTTCCTCCAGCATCTTCACAAGGTCCTTTACGTACTTAGTGTATGTAAACTTCTAACCCACTGGAATTGTGATGCAGTGAATTATGAGTGAAGTAATCTGTCTGTAAACAATTGTTGGAAAAATGACTTGTGTCATGCACAAAGTAGATGTCCTAACCGACTTGCCAAAAACTATAGTTTGTTAACAAGAAATTTGTGGAGTGGTTGAAAAATGAGTTTTAATGATTCCAACCTAAGTGTATGTAAACTTCCGACTTCAACTGTATAGACAGAAAGAGAGAGAGAGGGAGGTAGAGAGAGACAGACAGACAGACAGACAGACAGACAGACAGACAGACAGACAGACAGACAGACAGACAGACAGACAGACAGACAGACAGACAGACAGACAGAGAGAGAGGTAAGTAGAGAGAGACTGAGACAGACAGACATATAGACAGAAAGATAGAGAGAGGGGTAGGTAGGTAGAGAGAGAGACTGAGACAGACAGACATATGGACAGAAAGAGAGAGGTAGGTACTGTAGGTAGGTAGAGAGACTGAGACAGACAGACATATAGACAGAAAGATAGAGAGAGAGGGGTAGGTAGGTAGAGAGAGAGAGACTGAGACAGACAGACATATGGACAGAAAGAGAGAGGTGGGTACTGTAGGTAGGTAGAGAGACTGAGACAGACAGACAGACAGACAGACAGACAGACAGACAGACAGACAGACAGACAGACAGACAGACAGACAGACAGACAGACAGACAGACAGACAGACAGAAAGAGAGAGAGAGGTAGGTAGGTAGAGAGAGAGACTGAGACAGACATACAGACAGAAAGAGAGAGGTAGGTAGGTAGAGAGAGAGAGAGAGACAAACATACAGACAGAAAGAGAGAGAGGGAGGTAGAGAGAGAGAGAGACTGACAGATATACAGACAGAAAGAGAGAGGTAGGTAGAGAGACTGAGACAAACATACAGACAGAAAGAGAGAGAGAGAGAGAGAGAGAGACAAACATACAGACAGAAAGAGAGAGAGAGGGGGGTAGAGAGAGAGAGACAGACAGACAGACAGACAGACAGACAGACAGACAGACAGACAGACAGACAGACAGACAGACAGACAGACAGACAGACAGACAGACAGACAGACAGACAGACAGACAGACAGAGAGAGGGAGGTAGAGCGAGAGAGACAGACAGACATACAGACAGAAAGAGAGAGGGAGGTAGAGAGGTAAGTAGAGAGAGACTGAGACAGACAGACATATAGACAGAAAGATAGAGAGAGGGGTAGGTAGGTAGAGAGAGAGACTGAGACAGACAGACATATGGACAGAAAGAGAGAGGTAGGTACTGTAGGTAGGTAGAGAGACTGAGACAGACAGACAGACAGAAAGAGAGAGGTAGGTACTGTAGGTAGGTAGAGAGACTGAGACAGACAGACATATAGACAGAAAGATAGAGAGAGAGGGGTAGGTAGGTAGAGAGAGAGAGACTGAGACAGACAGACATATGGACAGAAAGAGAGAGGTAGGTACTGTAGGTAGGTAGAGAGACTGAGACAGACAGACAGACAGACAGACAGACAGACAGACAGACAGACAGACAGACAGACAGACAGACAGACAGACAGACAGACAGACAGACAGACAGACAGAGGTAGGTAGGTAGAGAGAGAGACTGAGACAGACATACAGACAGAAAGAGAGAGGTAGGTAGGTAGAGAGAGAGAGAGAGAGAGACAAACATACAGACAGAAAGAGAGAGAGGGAGGTAGAGAGAGAGAGAGACTGACAAATATACAGACAGAAAGAGAGAGGTAGGTAGAGAGACTGAGACAAACATACAGACAGAAAGAGAGAGAGAGAGAGAGACAAACATACAGACAGAAAGAGAGAGAGGGAGGTAGAGAGAGAGAGAGACTGACAAATATACAGACAGAAAGAGAGAGGTAGGTAGAGAGACTGAGACAGACAGACAGACAGAAAGAGGGAGAGAGGGAGGTAGAGAGAGAGACAGACAGACATACAGACAGAAAGAGAGAGACAGGGATGTAGAGAGAGACAGACAGACAGAAAGAGAGAGAGAGGGAGGTAGAGAGAGAGAGACAGACAGATCTACAGAAAGAGAGAGGGAGGTAGAGAGAGAGACAGACAGACAGACAGACAGACAGACAGACAGACAGACAGACAGACAGACAGACAGACAGACAGACAGACAGAAAGAGGGAGAGAGGGAGGTAGAGAGAGAGACAGACAGACAGACATACAGACAGAAAGAGAGAGAGGGAGGTAGAGAGAGAGAGACAGACAGACATACAGACAGAAAGAGAGAGAGAGGGAGGTAGAGAGAGAGAGTGCACTGTAGAGAAAGAGAGCTGGCTGGTAAAAGTTTGATCAGGGTTAAGTCTCTGCATGGTCTAGTTTGTGGCTGAGGGAATAGCCAGGTCCCAGAGTACAGCAGAGGAAAACACTCGTTTATCCTCCCTCTCTCTCTCTACCTCTCTTCTGTTTCCTGCTGTAAAGTGGAGCGCTCATACGCGGCATTGAACAGCACTAAGTCTTTATGGAAGCACCTCTCCCTGGAGACGAACCACCAACTGCCTGAAACAAGTAGAAAAATACACAGATAACACAAAACCACTACATATTTTGCAATTTATTTGACATTTTCATTACCTTTATACCTTTACTAAGTTAGTTAGTCTACCACGGCGGAAAGACTCTTACTTCAAAGTACGTCCCCTGTGTGTAGTAGCTACCTTCTGATGTCTTTACTCTGAATCTGGGACTGGGAAAAGAGCAATGGACGGAATTGAATCGGTGTCAATTAGTCCAATTTCCAAAATAAAATCACATGAGCCATTCTGTTTTTCGCACCTTTCTCCCTATCCCTTTCATTCCTTTCTCACATACTAATCATCTGTACACCCCAACAGACACCCCAACAGACACACACACACACACACACACACACACACACACACACACACACACACACACACAAAAAAAAAAAAACCTCATTATGTGCAGGGTCTTTGTTGGGGGGGTGTAAGGCCAGGGATTAAGGCAGATCTTGAACCATGAATAGGACCAGGCAGTGTGTTTGTGCGTGCGTGTGTGTTTTGTGTGTGTGTGTGTGTGTGTGTGATTGAGTGTGTGTGAATAGGACCAGTCTGGGGCTTGGCTCTTGCTGAATTAATTACACTAATTAGCTCCATAATTGCATACCTTAAAACCTTGATTATAGTGGCTGGGGCCAGGGGAGGGGTGGGGTTGGGGTAGGGGCCGGGAGGGCTGGGGTTGGGGTAGGGGCTTGGGAGGCCTGGGGTTGGGGTAGGGGCTGGGGTAGGGGCTGGGGTAGGGGCTGGGGGAGGGTTAGGGTTGGGGGAGGGGTGGGGGAGGGTTAGGGTTTGGGTAGGGGCTGGGGGGCTGGGGTTGGGGTAGGGGATGGGGGGTTAGGGTTGGGGTAGGGGTGGGGAGGGTTAGGGTTGGGGTAGGGGCTGGGTGAGGGCTGGGGTTGGGGCTGGGGGAGAACAGGGAGGGCTAGGGTTGGAAGGGGAAGGGTTAGGGTTGGAAGGGTGAGGGGAGGGTTGGGAAGGGGAAGGCCTAGGTTTGGAAGGGGAAGGGCTAGGATTGGGAAGGGGAAGGGCTAGGGTTGGAAGGGGAAGGGCCAGGGTTGGAAGGGGAAGGGCTAGGATTGGAAGGGGAAGGGCTAGGGTTGGAATGGGGAGGATTAGGGTTGGAAGGGTGAGGGGAGGGTTGGGAAGGGAAGGGCTAGGGTTGGAAGGGGAAGGCCTAGGTTTGGAAGGGGAAGGGCCAGGGTTAGAAGGGGAAGGGCTAGGGTTGGGAAGGGGAAGGGCTAGGGTTGAGAAGGGCTAGGGTTGGTAGGGGAAGGGCTAGGGTTGGAAGGGGAAGGGCTAGGGTTTGGAAGGGCTAGGATTGGAAGGGGAAGGGCTAGGGTTGGAAGGGGAAGGGCTAGGGTTGGGAAGGGGTGCAACTAAGGGGAGTGGAGAGAGAAAGACAGAGGGATCATACACACACATGAATACAGTCACAAATCAACATACACACAATTGGTGGCTAAAGTGCGTAATAAATTACACAAAATAATCCAACCAAAAATATTCCATTCATACTTACTTCATTAACATGTAATAAAGAGTAGCAGCAGCTGTGTTCATAACATCTAATAAAGAGTAGCAGCAGCTGTGTTCATAACATGGAATAAAGAGTAGCAGCAGCTGTGTTCATAACATCTAATAAAGTGTAGCAGCAGCTGTGTTCATAACATCTAATAAAGAGTAGCAGCAGCTGTGTTCGTAACATGGAATAAAGAGTAGCAGCAGCTGTGTTCATAACATGGAATAAAGAGTAGCAGCAGCTGTGTTCATAACATCTAATAAAGAGTAGCAGCAGCTGTGTTCATAACATGGAATAAAGAGTAGCAGCAGCTGTGTTCATAACATCTAATAAAGTGTAGCAGCAGCTGTGTTCATAACATGGAATAAAGAGTAGCAGCAGCTGTGTTCATAACATCTAATAAAGAGTAGCAGCAGCTGTGTTCATAACATCTAATAAAGAGTAGCAGCAGCTGTGTTCATAACATCTAATAAAGAGTAGCAGCAGCTGTGTTCATAACATCTAATAAAGTGTAGCAGCAGCTGTGTTCATAACATCTAATAAAGAGTAGCAGCAGCTGTGTTCATAACATCTAATAAAGAGTAGCAGCAGCTGTGTTCATAACATCTAATAAAGTGTAGCAGCAGCTGTGTTCATAACATGGAATAAAGAGTAGCAGCAGCTGTGTTCATAACATGGAATAAAGAGTAGCAGCAGCTGTGTTCATAACATGGAATAAAGAGTAGCAGCAGCTGTGTTCATAACATGGAATAAAGAGTAGCAGCAGCTGTGTTCATAACATCTAATAAAGAGTAGCAGCAGCTGTGTTCATAACATCTAATAAAGTGTAGCAGCAGCTGTGTTCATAACATGGAATAAAGAGTAGCAGCAGCTGTGTTCATAACATGGAATAAAGAGTAGCAGCAGCTGTGTTCATAACATGGAATAAAGAGTAGCAGCAGCTGTGTTCATAACATGGAATAAAGAGTAGCAGCAGCTGTGTTCATAACATGGAATAAAGAGTAGCAGCAGCTGTGTTCATAACATGGAATAAGCCCCAGAGGAGAACAGAAAGGATGGAACGGGACTACTTTCTCTTATCTCAATGATGCCATGCTACACACATACGCACGTCACACACTCATATACGCACGTGCAGACACACACACACACACACACACACACACACACACACACACACACACACACACACACACACACACACACACACACACACACACACACACACACACACACACACACACACACACACACACAGACACACACACACACACACACACACACACACACACACACACACACACACACACACACACAGAGAAAATGTGTCCATGCTACTTTGTGTTATGGTTCCATCTCTGTCGGAACATGTTGGGAAGGCTTACATATCACAGACGATTACATCATCAAGATCATTAGTCATGCCACTGTACAGCCCCCCCCTCCCTTCACAGCCCCCTCCTCCCCTTCCACCCCTTTTGCATTTATAACATTAATCAGAACGTTGGATCACCATGGCGTACACCATGCGCTGAATTAAGCTTTTGGCTTCATACCCCCCCGCCAAACGATACAAAGCCAAAAGACAGACCATTGAAGAAAAGTGGGAAAGAGGAAGGGAGGGAGGAGATGAGGGCTGGAGGGAGTAGGGAGAGAAGGGGGGGGGGACAGGCTGTAATAGGGCATGATTTTGTTTTATCCTAAAACCTAGTCAATGACACCAGAAAATATGGAGTCATGACCATAAAGACTCTAGGAGCGCTGATCTAAAGTCCAGATCATCTTAATTATGATCTAACAAAGGCAAAACTGATTCTAGATCAGTGCTCCTTTATGAAAAGGGCCTAGAACAACTAGACACAGCTTTGTCTTCAATAAGGAAGTGGACACAGTGGTAATGATGACTAATTAATGCGGTTTAAATGGCCGTTAAAAGGGTTCAGTAATGACTGTTTTTGTCTCTTTAATGGAGCTCTATAATCAGTCTATCATCCACCTGTTCTCCTCTTCTCTCCTCTCAGTCTCTTCCTTTGCCCCTCTCTGTTTCTCTCTGACTCTCTTTTTCCTCTGACTCTTTTTTCTACTATCATCCTCTCTTGTTGTATATCCCTTTGACTCTCTATATGACGCTCTCTCCTTCTCCCTCCCCCTCTCCTTGCCTCTTTCCAGTCAAAGAGCTGAGGGAGTGACGCTCCAATCCCTCTGGAGCACTATAATCTCTCTCCTCACTCACACCACATACATCACACCCTGTGTCTGTTTAAAGACAAGCTTACCCTAAAACTTACACTGTGCGCGCGCGTGTGTGTGTGTTCGCTCAGTCATTAGTGTGTGTTTGCGGACAAGACTGACTGCTGGTTTATACACCGCTTTGATTTATAGAGGGGTCGGCCCAGCCTCCTGCCCCAAGCTCGCGCGTGTGTGTGTGTGTGTGTGTGTGTGTGTGTGTGTGTGTGTGTGTGTGTGTGTGTCACTGCGCCTCAGCAGCGTGTACCTTTGTGTGGTGCTGTGGAGTGTCTGTCTGTGTGCTGTTTGTGAATGTGTTCATTATGTTCATTCTGGGTCATGTTTGCGTCAACCTGGTCCACTAAATCAAAGCCATGTTAGCGTGCTAATGCATTAGCAGTCCTGCCAGAAGACCCAGAGGTAAATGGAGAGGTGCACCCACAGGGTAAAACCTCCCTGTGATTCCTGGGCTACACATCCCTCCACAAGTGGTTCCGAGGCAGAAGGCTGGACAATGGTGGCTTTGTCTGACCTGCAGTGGGAGCATAAAAGAAGCAGTTGCAAGGGAAGCAAACAGTGTGTGTGTATGTGTGTGTGTGTGTGTGTGTGTGCGTGTGTGTGTGTGTGTGTGTGCGTGTGTGTGTGTGTGTGTGTGTGTGTGTGTGTGCGTGAGACAGTGTGGGGAGGTTAAACAATGCTAACCAGTCCCAATCCAATTAAGGAGGGATTCTTCATGTCTGACCTTTAACGGGAGAATGCCACACACACACAGACAGAGGCATAGCGTCACACACACACCTTTGTAGGCACACAGCGACAAACACAGCAACACACACAGCAATACACACACAGTGACAAACACAGCAATACACACACAGTGACAAACACAGCAACACACACACAGTGAAAAACACAGCAACACACACAGCAACACACACAGCGACAAACAAACACACACAGCGACAAACACAGCAAAACACACCAAGCGACAAACACAGCAACACACACAGCAATAAACACAGTGACAAACACATCAACACACATTGCGACTAACACAGCAATACACACTGCGACAAACACAGCAATACACACACTGCGACAAACACAGCAATACACACACTGCGACAAACAAACGCACACAGCAACAAACACAACGACACACACTGCAACAAACACAGCAACACACACAGCAATAAACAAACGCACACAGCACCAAACACAACGACACACACTGCGACAAACACAGCAACACACACTGCGACAAACACAGCAACACACACTGCGACAAACACAACGAGACACACTGCGACAAACAAACGCACACAGCGACGAACACAACGACACACACTGCGACAAACACAGCAACACACACTGCGACAAACACAGCAACACACACTGCGACAAACAAACGCACACAGCGACAAACACAACAACACACACTGCGACAAACACAGCAACACACACTGCGACAAACACAACAACACACACTGCGACAAACACAACAACACACACTGCGACAAACACAACAACACACACTGCGACAAACACAACAACACACACTGCGACAAACACAACAACACACACTGCGACAAACACAGCAACACACACTGCGACAAACACAACAACACACACTGCGACAAACACAACAACACACACTGCGACAAACACAACAACACACACTGCGACAAACACAACAACACACACTGCGACAAACACAACAACACACACTGCGACAAACACAACAACACACACTGCGACAAACAAACGCACACAGCGACAAACACAACAACACACACTGCGACAAACACAACAACACACACTGCGACAAACACAACAACACACACTGCGACAAACACAACAACACACACTGCGACAAACACAACAACACACACTGCGACAAACACAACAACACACACTGCGACAAACACAACAACACACACTGCGACAAACACAACAACACACACAGCGACAAACACAACAACACACACTGCGACAAACACAACAACACACACTGCGACAAACACAACAACACACACTGCGACAAACACAACAACACACACTGCGACAAACACAACAACACACACAGCGACAAACACACAACAACACACACTGCGACAAACACAACAACACACACAGCGACAAACACAACAACACACACAGCGACAAACACAACAACACACACTGCGACAAACACAACAACACACACTGCGACAAACACAACAACACACACAGCGACAAACACAACAACACACACTGCGACAAACACAACAACACACACTGCGACAAACACAACAACACACACTGCGACAAACACAACAACACACACTGCGACAAACACAGCAACACACACTGCGACAAACACAACAACACACACTGCGACAAACACAACAACACACACTGCGACAAACACAACAACACACACTGCGACAAACACAACAACACACACTGCGACAAACACAACAACACACACTGCGACAAACACAACAACACACACTGCGACAAACACAGCAACACACACTGCGACAAACACAACAACACACACTGCGACAAACACAACAACACACACTGCGACAAACACAACAACACACACTGCGACAAACACAACAACACACACTGCGACAAACACAACAACACACACTGCGACAAACACAACAACACACACTGCGACAAACACAGCAACACACACTGCGACAAACACAACAACACACACTGCGACAAACACAACAACACACACTGCGACAAACACAACAACACACACTGCGACAAACACAACAACACACACTGCGACAAACACAACAACACACACTGCGACAAACACAACAACACAACACACACACACTTTAATAAATAACTCTACCTACATGTACATATTACCATATTGACTCTGTACCAGTACCCCCTGTAAATAACCTCACTATTGTTACTTACTGCTGCTCTTTAATTATTTGTTATTCTTATCTCTTACTTTTTTTAGGTATTTTTTTTAACTGCTTTGTTGGTTAAGGGCTTGAAAGTAAGCATTTCACTATAAGTATATTGTATTCGGCGCAGTTGACAAATACAATTTGATTTTATTTGACACACACACACACACAATCTCACAGACAGCAGTAATGTTCTGACTGCTGACCTAAATCGGGAAGGCAACCTGTCCCTTTCTTTTGCTCACACCACAAATCTCTCCATCCCCCCTCTCTTATCTCTCCCTCTCTCTCTTTAGCTCTCCCCCTCTCTCTTAATCTCTCCCTCTCTCTCTTAATCTCTCTCTTTATCTCTCCCTCTCTCTCTTTATCTCTCCCTCTCTCTCTTTATCTCTCCCTCTCCCTCCTTAGCGCTCCCTCTCTCTTTAGCTCTCCCTCTCTCTCTTTATCTCTCCCTCTCTCTCTTTATCTCTCCCTCTCTCTTTATCTCTCCCTCTCCTTTTTTATCTCTCCCTCTCTCTATTTATCTCTCCCTCTCCCTCTTTATCTCTCCCTCTCTTTATCTCTCCCTCTTTCTTTTTATCTCTCCCTCTTTCTCTTTATCTCTCTCTCTTAATCTCTCCCTCTCTCTCTTTATCTCCCTCTCCCTCTCTCTCTTTCTCTCCCTCTCTCTCTTAATCTCTCCCTCTCTCTTTCTCTCCCTCATTATCTCTCCCTCTTTCTTTTTATCTCTCCCTCTTTATCTCTCCCTCTCCCTCTTTGTCTCTCCCTCTCTCTTTGTATCTCTCCCTCTTTCTCTTTATCTATCCCTCTTTATCTCTCCCTCTCTCTTTTTATCTCTCCCTCTTTCTCTTTATCTCTCCCTCTCTCTTTATCGCTCCCTCTCTCTTTATCGCTCCCTCTCTCTCTTTATCGCTCCCTCTCTCTCTTTATCTCTCCCTCTCTCTCTTTATCTCTCCCTCTCCTTTTTTATCTCTCCCTCTCTCTATTTATCTCTCCCTCTTTCTTTTTATCTCTCCCTCTTTCTCTTTATCTCTCTCTCTTAATCTCTCCCTCTCTCTCTTTATCTCCCTCTCCCTCTCTCTCTTTCTCTCCCTCTCTCTCTTAATCTCTCCCTCTCTCTTTCTCTCCCTCATTATCTCTCCCTCTCTCTTTATCGCTCCCTCTCTCTTTATCGCTCCCTCTCTCTCTTTATCGCTCCCTCTCTCTCTTTATCTCTCCCTCTCTCGCAACAATTTTGCATCAAACCCAATTTTCTTCCTCTTCCCCAAAATACTGTACCACTTCTTTCATTCCTCTCTACATCACTCAATGTTCCATCCCTGTCTTCTTGGTTTTACTTATTGGTTTTGTCTTGCTAATGGAGGGTGCCCAAATATTCATGCTGGCTTATGTTGAATGTTCAGTGTGTGTGTGTGTGTGTGTGTGTGTGTGTGTGTGTGTGTGTGTGTGTGTGTGTGTATGTGCGTGTGTTTGTGTGTGTGACTGTCAGAGTAGATATACTGGCTCTACTAACAGATGCACAGTCTCAGTGTGTCTGTCAGTAGATATATTTAGACATGTAGAACATGTGTCTGTCAGTAGAGATAGTTAGACATGTAGAACATGTGTCTGTCAGTAGAGATATTTAGACATGTAGAACATGTGTCTGTCAGTAGAGATATTTAGACATGTAGAACATGTGTCTGTCAGTAGAGATATTTAGACATGTAGAACATGTGTCTGTCAGTAGAGATATTTAGACTTGTAGAACATGTGTCTGTCAGTAGAGATATTTAGACATGTAGAACATGTGTGTGTCCTTAGAGATATTTAGACATGTAGAACATGTCTGTCAGTAGAGATATTTAGACATGTAGAACATGTGTCTGTCAGTAGAGATATTTAGACATGTAGAACATGTGTCTGTCAGTAGAGATATTTAGACATGTAGAACATGTGTCTGTCAGTAGAGATATTTAGACATGTAGAACATGTGTCTGTCAGTAGAGATGGTTAGACATGTAGAACATGTGTCTGTCAGTAGAGATATTTAGACATGTAGAACATGTGTCTGTCAGTAGAGATGGTTAGACATGTAGAACATGTGTCTGTCAGTAGAGATATTTAGACATGTAGAACATGTGTCTGTCAGTAGAGATATTTAGACATGTAGAACATGTGTCACTAGAGATATTTAGACATGTAGAACATGCATCAGTAGTGTGTCAGTCTCTGTCCAGGAGTGTTAACGAGGATAACTGTGATAACTAATCTAGCACCTTAACCCTCTCTCATCAACCTGTGTGTGTGTGTGTGTGTGTGCCACTCTCTCTCTCATCAACATTATATCTAGATAAGCCCCACTGCTATTAGAACCTAGCACAACATCACATTCTACTTTACTGTTTCAAATGGCTAGGACAATGGCTTTGGGTGGTGTGTTTTAATGCAGATGGTCTTTTAGAACTGCTCTAGACACAGTTCTGTTGTTTAGTCATATTTGGAGTTTGGGATGCAGACGCCTGTGCTGATCCTAAATCAGTTGCTTTATTGACATACGTTGAACCAATAAGAGGAGTGGGAGGGAGACAGTGAGCTTAATATATAATATTTAGATATGGTTAGCTAATTCACTATATTCATACTTAATACTGAAATATTATTCCGTTTCAAGTCGATAAACTCTTCACTTTCCTCATCCGTCCCATCCCTCGTTCCATCTCCTCCTTTCCCTCCTTCTCCCTTATGGCTGAGTTAGCTAGCCTCGGAGCTGAGTGGGAAACTCAAATCTGCTGGATTAAACATCTTCAAATATTCAGCAGATATAGATTTCTCTCAGTCCCTCTCCCCCTCACCTCTTCTCCCCGTCTACACATCCCTCCATCCCCCTCTTCAGTCCCTCTCCCCCTCACCTCTTCTCCCCGTCTTCTCCCCGTCTACACATCCCTCCATCCCCCTCTTCAGTCCCTCTCCCCCTCACCTCTTCGACCCGTCTTCTCCCCGTCTACACATCCCTCCATCCCCCTCTTCAGTCCCTCTCCCCCTCACCTCTTCGACCCGTCTTCTCCCCGTCTACACATCCCTCCATCCCCCTCTTCAGTCCCTCTCCCCCTCACCTCTTCGACCCGTCTTCTCCCCGTCTACACATCTCTCCATCCCCCTCTTCAGTCCCTCTCCCCCTCACCTCTTCGACCTGTCTTCTCCCCGTCTACACATCCCTCCATCCCCTCTTCAGTCCTCTCCCCTCACCTCTTCGACCCGTCTTCTCCCCGTCCCTCCATCCCCTCTTCAGTCCCTCTCCCCTCACCTCTTCGACCCGTCTTCTCCCCGTCTACACATCCCTCCATCCCCCTCTTCAGTCCCTCCCCTCACCTCTTCGACCCGTCTTCTCCCCGTCTACACATCCCTCCATCCCCCTCTTCAGTCCCTCTCCCCCTCACCTCTTCGACCCGTCTTCTCCCCGTCTACACATCCCTCCATCCCCTCTTCAGTCCCTCTCTCACCTCTTCGACCCGTCTTCTCCCCGTCTACACATCCCTCCATCCCCCTCTTCAGTCTCTCTCCCCCTCACCTCTTCGACCCGTCTTCTCCCCGTCTACACATCCCTCCATCCCCCTCTTCAGTCTCTCTCCCCTCACCTCTTCGACCCGTCTTCTCCCCGTCTACACATCTCTCCATCCCCCTCTTCAGTCTCTCTCCCCCTCACCTCTTCGACCCGTCTTCTCCCCGTCTACACATCCCTCCATCCCCCTCTTCAGTCTCTCTAGTCATCCCTCTCTCTCTCCTCTGTATTATCTCTCTCACTTCCTCGTCTATTCCAGTTTAACCCTGGTGAATTAACCAGTGTGTGGCTCTCTCTGCATTATTGAAAACATCCTCACTACTGTAAAGTGGCACTGTGTCCAGCCAGAGAGAGAGAGAGAGAGAGAGAGAGAGAGAGAGAGAGAGAGAGAGAGAGAGAGAGAGACAGAGAGAAACCCTCTTCTAGGTGGAAACCTTCGACTCAGCTCTATTCTATTATTCATATTTGTCTGGTTGATTGTTTATTGTTCTGCCATTGTGTGTGTGTGTGTGTGTGTGTGTGTGTGTTGGTTCTTCTATCCTTGTGCGGACCTAAAATCACCAAAAGTCCCCACAAGGACTGTGTGTGTGCAGCAGCGTCGGGCCCTCCGTGTTCCTTAGAGGGTCCTTCCCCTAATGACGCCGTTGAGAGCCATTCAGCTCAGACAGAGAGACACAGCAGCCCAGCCATCAATCAGACACACACACACACATGGATGGAGAGCACGCATACACACTCACAGAGAGTAAACACACAGGCAGGCAGGAAGGAAAACACATGGATGGGCACACGTACACACACACTGAGTGACATGCTGCTATCTGTCGCTAGGTGGGGAATACGTGTGTGTGTGTGTGTGTGTGTGTGTGTGTGTGTGTGTGTGTGTGTGTGTGTGTGTGTGTGTGTGTGTGTGTGTGTGTGTAAAAGAGCTTACTTGTATGTATGATTGCACACCACAGGGTTCTCTGTATGTACCCATTAGGGCTGACCCCATGTAATCGACTGGTCGACTGAGATTTTTTTTTTAGTTGAGCAGTTGCAAATATATATACATTTTTTTATGGCACACGAGACACCTGTCTGATTCACGCATCTCTGAGTGGGCTAATCCACTGTGGAGGCTGCGGGTAACTGCAACACCAGTATCAACAGTAGTACATTTACTGTTAATTCCCATCATGTATCATCTAAAATATTTGTTTGGTTAAGATTATTTCTGTTAATGCATTTGATATATTATTATTCCACTCTTACCGTCGTCATTGAAGGAGTGACCACATGTGCAGAGCAAATGTGAGAAACAGGTTTTGGAATATTTCGTTCCATTTACGAGTTGTCAATTTATTCATTCTCTTTTGTTTGGAGCTCTCCTGTGAATCTTGAGTAGTAGGCCATAGAAGTAGGCCTAGGCTGGCAGGCCTGCGTGCAAATGTAGGCCTTTAAATGTACTCATTTGGGGTTCTGAAACTATTTCCGATTGTCTTAACTCACCATCACTGTGGAGCTTCTCAAATAAATGTTTTCTTCGCCTCAAACAGAAAGTAAATAAAGTCTGTTTCTACATCCATTGAGTGGCATTATTCCACAACGTAGCTTATTTGAAAAATCTTTCCAGCTCTCTCCCTTTTGATAACCATTCAGCATGAAAAGGGGGAAAAAAGGTCATGCTCTGATCCAGTGGAAACATCATAAAATATGCCTACCTGATTACTTCTTATCCCTTGCAAAAATAGCCTACAGCTCTGTCTGTCTGGAGCTCACTGTTACAGGAAACTCTGAGGGTCCAGAATATTTTAGAAAATGTTGCACACTTGCTAGCATGAGCTTTAGGCTGGTTCAAGTTTATAGTTGATACAATGCTTCAAGTTCCTTGCAGACAAGCCATGCGTAGCTAATGTGATTTCGAGGATATTTTCTACCTGCAGGCTGCAATGTTTTTATTTGTTGGCTTTATGTAGGCTATTTTTACATATTGGCAATAGAAGTTACTTTAAGAATTGTATCATTTTCATTGAGATAGAATTTTGATTAACGACATGACATTGATTTGTAGATATGAAGACTTCATTTTAAATGAAATAGTTTAACAAAAATGTGCGGATGAAAATCATTGCTGGCACAGAGATCAGGAAAAATGGTACAAATTGGCACTCCAAATGGAAAAGGATGACAACTGCTGGGGTACTTAAATCCTGCAACTTCAGGAGTATAATGGCAGAATCTGTGATGGCCAGCAGCAGCGGGAGCAGGACGGTCAGGAACACATTTTTTCTTCTGATTAGGATCGATCTCTGGCTCCCTCTTGAGTAATTTCTGTCTCGATGTTTTATCACTGTGCTTAAAGCATCAGACAAGCTCAGTAGCCAACATATAGTTGAGTTTATTCTAACATTGGGTTTGTCTTACAGTGCTTTCAGAAAGTATTCAGACCCCTTGGCCTTTTCCACATTCTGTTACATTACATTACAGCCTTATTCTAAATTGGAATAAATATTTTTTCCCTTCGGCAATCTACACACATCACCGCATAATGACAAAGCGAAAACAGGTTTTTAGCAACAAAAGAATCACATTTATTACAAATAAAAACAGAAATACCTTATTTGCATAAGTATTTAGACCCTTTGGCATGAGACCTGTTTCCATTTAACATCCTTGAGATGTTTCTACAACTTGATCGGAGTCCACCTGTTGGTGATGATTTGGAAAGGCACACACCTGTCTATATAAGGTCCCACAGTTGACAGTGCATGTCAGAGCAAAAACAAAGCCATGAGGTCGAAGGAATTGTCCATAAAGCTCCGAGACAGGATTGTGTCGAGGCACGGATCTGGGAAAGGGTACCAAAACATTTCTGCAGCATTGAAGGTCCCCCATAACACAGTGGCCTCCATCATTCTTAAACGGAAGAAGTTTGGACTCACCAAGACTCTTCCTAGAGCTGGCCACCCGGTTGAACTGAGCAATCGGGGGTGAAGGGCCTTGGTCAGGGAGGTGACCAAGAACCCGATGGTCACTCTGACAGAGCTCCAGAGTTCCTCTGTGGAGATGGGAGAACCTTCCAGAAGGACAATCATCTCTGCAGCAACCCACCAGTCAGGCCTTTATGGTAGTGGCCAGATGGAAGCCACGCCTGAGTTTGAAACCAAGATTGAACCCTTTGGCCTGAATGCCAAGTGTCACGTATGGAGGAAACCTTGCACCATCCCTACGGTGAAGCATGGTGGTGGCAGCATCAAACCGTGGGGGTGTTTTTCAGTGGCAGGGACTGGTAGAATAGTCAGGGTCGAGGAAAAGATGAACAGAGCAAAGTACAGAGATCCTTGATGAAAACCTGCTCCGGAGCGCTCAGGACCTCAGACTGGGGTGAAGTTTCACCTTCCAACAGGACAACAACCCTAAGCACACAGCCAAGACAATGCAGGAGTGGCTACGGAACAAGTCTCTGAATGTCCTTGAGCTGCTTAGCCAGAGCCCGGACTTGAACCCAATGAAAATAGCTGTGCTGCAACGACCCCCCCCCATCCAACATGACAGGGCTTGAGAGGATCTGCAGAGAAGAATGCGAGAAACTCGCCAAATATAGGTGTGCCAACCATGTAGCATAATACCCAAGAAGACTCTAGGCTATAATCGTTATAAAGGTGCTTCAACAAAGTAGTCAATAAAGAGTCTAAATTTTTATGTACAAACCTGTTTTTGCTTTGTCATTATGGGGTATTGTGATGTCATTATGGGGTATTGTGATGTCATTATGGGGTATTGTGATGTCATTATGGGGTATTGTGATGTCATTATGGGGTATTGTGATGTCATTATGGGGTATTGTGTGTAGATTGATGGGGGGGGAAACAATACAATCGAACAAGGCTGTAAAGTTAAAAAAAATTGGATAAAGTCAAGGGGTCTGAATACTTTCTGAATGCACTGAAAATGGAAAAATACACATTTAAAACTGTCCACTAATCGATTGGTCGAGAGAAAAGAAGACTCCCGGTCAACCAAGATTTTTTTTTGTTTTTGTCGGGGACAGCCCTAGTGCCCATTGTGTGTGAGTGCATATACTGGAGAGAATGCTTGTGTATACAGGTGTTAGCATACTGCATATGTTAGTGTGTGCGTGTGTGTTTGCGTATCGAGTTAGTGTGTGTGTGAGAGTGTGTCCAGTCCCCTGACAGGGATGTGGTGATTGAAAGTGACTGTGGTGTTTCAGTGTCACAGCAGCAGAGGTGATGCTGTCTCTCTCTCGGTCAGACTCCTCTCACTTCCTATTCACATCAACGTACACATGACGTGCCCCCTCTTTCTCTCTCTATCTCTTTTATTTCATTTGTATTATTAAAGGAGGACCAAAACAACCATTTTTACAGCTATTTCTGTGTTGTTACAGTTGAAGTCGGAAGTTTACATACACCTTAGCCAAATACATTTAAACTCAGTTTTTCACAATTCCTGACATTTAATCATGGTAAAAATTCCCTGTCTTAGGTCAGTTAGGATCACCACTTTATTTTAAGAATGTGAAATGTCAGAATAATAGCAGAGAGAATTATTTATTTCAGCTTTTATTTCTTTCATCACATTCCCAGTGGGTCAGAAGTTTACATACACTCAATTAGTATTTGGTAGCATTGCCTTTAAATGGTCTTACTTGGGGAAAACATTTCGGGTAGCCCTCCACAAGCTTCCCACAATAAGTTGCGTGAATTTTGGCCCATTCCTCCTGACAGAGCTGGTGTAACTGAGTCAGGTTTGCAGGCCTCCTTTCTCACACACGCATTTTCAGTTCTGCCCACACATTTTCTATAGGACTGAGGTCAGGGCTTGGCGATGGCCACTCCAATACCTTGACTTTGTTGTCCTTCAGCCATTTTGCCACAACTTTGGGAGTATGCTTGGGGTTATTGGAGCGGCAGGTAGCCTAGTGGTTAGAGCATTGGACTTGTAACCGAAATGGTTGCAAGATCAAATCCCCGAGCTGACAAGGTAAAAATCAGCTGTTCTGCTTCTGAACAAGACAGTTAACCCACTGTTCCAGGCTGTCATTGAAAATAAGAATATGTTCTTAACTGACTTGCCTAGTTAAATAAATAACTTGTCCAGTTGGAAGACTTCCTGACTGATGTCTTGAGATGTTGCTTCAATATATCCACATAATTGTCTTTCCTTATAATGCCATCTATTTTGTGAAGTGCACCAGTACTTCCTGCAACATGATGCTGCCACCTCCGTCCTTCACGGTTGGGATGGTGTTCTTTGGCTTGCAAGCCTCCCCCTCTTTCCTCCAAACATAAAGATGGTCATTATGGACAAACAGTTCTATTTTTGTTTCATCAGACCAGAGGACATTTCTCTAAAAAGGACGATCTTTGTCCTCATGTGCAGTTGCAAACTGTAGTCTGGCTTTTTTATGGCGGTTTTGGAGCAGTGGCTTCTTCCTTGCTGAGTGGCCTTTCAGGTTATGTCGATATAGGACTTGTTTTACTGTAGATGTAGATACTTTTGTACCCGTTTCCTCCAGCATCTTCACAAGGTCCTTTGCTGTTCTGGGCTTGATTTGCACTTTTTGCACCAAAGTACATTCATCTCTAGGAGACAGAACGGGTCTCCTTCCTGAGCTGTATGATGGCTGCATGATCCCATGGTGTTTAAACGTGCGTACTATTGTTTGTACAGATGAACGTGGTACCTTCAGGCGTTTGGAAATTGCTCCCAAGGATGAACCAGACTTGTGGAGGTCTACAATTTTTTTCCTGGGGTCTTGGCTGATTCCTTTTGATTTTCCCATGATGTCAAGCAAAGAGGCACCGAGTTTGAAGGTAGGCTTTGAAATACATCCACAGGTTCACCTCCAATTGACTCAAATGATGTCAAATTAGCATATCAGAAGCTTCTAAAGCCATGACATCATTTTCTGGAATTTTCCAAGCTGTTAAAATGCAGTTAATTTAGTGTATGTAAACTTCTGACCAACTGGAATTGTGATACAGTGAATTATAAGTGAAATAATCTCTCAGTAAACAATTTTTTGAAAAATGACTTGTGTCATGCACAAAGTAGATGTAGTAACTGACTTGCCAAAACTATGGCTTGTTAATAAGAAATGTGTGTAGCGGTTGAAAAATTAGTTTTAATGACTCCAACCTAAGTGTATGTAAACTTCCCACTTCAATTGTATATGTACAGTACAATGTAGAAAATAGTCAAAATAAAGAAAAACCCTTGAATGAGTAGGTGTGTCCAAACTTTTGACTGGTACCCTAAATTCTACACACATTTTACATACATGGCACTTTTTTTTACACGGCAGTTACATATCAAAACATAGTTATTTCATATACACCGAGTGGACAAAACACTAGAAACACCTAATATTGAGTTGCACCCCCTACTGCCCTCAGAACAGCCTCCATTTGTCAGGGCATGCACTCTACAAGGTGTGGAAAGTGTCCCACAGGGATGCTGGCCCATGTTGACTCCAATGTTTCCTACAATGGTGCCAAGTTGGCTGGATGTCCTTTGGGTGGTGGACCACCCTTGATACAAACAGGAAACTGTTGATTGTGAAAAACCCAGCAGCGTTGCAGTTCTTGAGACACTCAAACCGGTGCGCCTGGCACTTACTACCATACCCCGTTCAAAGACGCTTAAATCTTTCGTCTTGTCCATTCAACCTCTAAATGGCACACATACACAAATCATGTCTCAAATGTCTCAAAGCTTAAAACTCCTTCTTTAACTTGTCTCCTCCCCTTCATCTATACTGATTGAAGTGGATTTAACAAGTGACATTTATAAGGGATCATAGCTTTCACCTGGATTCACCTGGTCAGTCTATGTCATGGAAAGTGCATGTCTTCCTAATGTTTTGTGCACTCAGTATACATTAAATCTGGATAGATGTGTGTTTTCAGTCATAACTATTATAAATCATGGGCTTTTAAACCACCCCTCAGCTGCTCTCTTTCCCTTTCCCTCTCTCTTTCCCTTTCCCTCTCTCCATCCCTTTCTCCCTCTCTTTCTCCCTCTCTCTATCCCTTTCTCCCTCTCTCTTTCCCTTTCCCTCTCTCTGTCTCCCTCTCTCTTTCTCCCTCTCTCTATCTCTTTCTCCCTCTCTCTATCTCTTTCTCCCTCTCTCTTTCTCCCTCTCTCTATCCCTTTCTCCCTCTCTTTCTCCCTCTCTCTATCCCTTTCTCCCTCTCTCTTTCCCTTTCCCTCTCTCTATCCCTTTCTCCCTCTCTCTATCTCTTTCTCCCTCTCTCTATCCCTCTCTCTATCTCTTTCTCCCTCTCTCTATCCCTTTCTCCCTCTCTCTATCCCTTTCTCCCTCTCTCTATCCCTTTCTCCCTCTCTCTATCTCTTTCTCCCTCTCTCTATCTCTTTCTCCCTCTATCCCTTTCTCCCTCTCTCTATCTCTTTCTCCCTCTCTCTCTCTTTCTCTATCTCTTTCTCCCTCTCTCTATCTCTTTCTCCCTCTCTCTATCTCTTTCTCCCTCTCTCTATCTCTTTCTCCCTCTCTCTATCCCTTTCTCCCTCTGTCTTTCCCTTTCCCTCTCTCTGTCTCCCTCTCTCTTTCTCCCTCTCTCTATCCCTTTCTCCCTCTCTCTATCTCTTTCTCCCTCTCTCTATCCCGTTCTCCCTCTCTCTATCTCTTTCTCCCTCTCTCTATCTCTTTCTCCCTCTCTCTATCCCTTTCTCCCTCTCTCTTTCCCTTTCCCTCTCTCTGTCTCCCTCTCTCTTTCTCCCTCTCTCTATCCTTTTCTCTCACACACAATATTCCTCTCTCTTTCTCCCTCTCTCTTTCTCCCTCTCTCTATCCTTTTCTCTCACACACAATATTCCTCTCTCTTTCTCCCTCTCTCTATCCTTTTCTCTCACACACAATATTCCTCTCTCTTTCGTCATCTCTTCCTCCTCTCTATCCCTTTCTCCTCTCTCTTTCCCTTTCCCTCTCTCTGTCTCCTCTCTTTTCTCCCTCTCTATCTCTCTCTCCCTCTCTCTATCTCTTTCTCCCTCTCTCTATCCCTTTCTCCCTCTCTTTCTCCCTCTCTCTATCCCTTTCTCTCCCTCTCTATCCCTTTTTCCCTCTCTCTATCCCTTTCTCCCTCTCTCTCTCTTTCTCCCACTCTCTATCTCTTTCTCCCTCTCTCTATCTCTTTCTCCCTCTCTCTATCTCTTTCTCCCTTTCTCTATCCCTTTCGCCCTCTCTTTCTCCCTCTCTCTATCCCTTTCTTCCTCTCTCTATCCCTTTCTCCCTCTCTCTCTCTTTCTCCCTCTCTCTATCTCGTTCTCCCTATCTCTTTCTCCCTCTCTCTTTCTCCCTCTCTCTTTCTCCCTCTCTCTATCGCTTTCTCCCTCTCTTTCTCCCTCTCTATCCCTTTCTCGCTCTCTCTTTCCCTTTCCCTCTCTCTATCCCTTTCTCCTCTCTCTATCTCTTTTCCCTCTCTCTATCCCTTTCTCCCTCTCTCTATCCCTTTCTCCCTCTCTCTATCTCTTTCTCCCTCTCTCTTTCCCTTTCACTCTCTATCTCTTTCTTCCTCTCTATCCCTTTCTCCCTCTCTCTCTCTTTTCTCCCTCTCTCTCTCTATCTCTTTCTCCCTCTCTCTATCTCTTTCTCCCTCTCTCTATCCCTTTCTCCCTCTCTCTCTCTTTCTCCCACTCTATCTCTTTCTCCCTCTCTCTATCTCTTTCTCCCTCTCTCTATCTCTTTCTCCCTCTCTCTATCCCTTTCGCCTCTCTTTTCTCCCTCTCTCTATCCCTTTCTTCCTCTCTCTATCCCTCCCTTTCTCCCTCTCTCTCTCTTTCTCCCTCTCTCTATCTCGTTCACCCTATCTCTTTCTCCCTCTCTCTATCCCTTTCTCCCTCTCTCTATCTCTTTCTCCCTCTCTCTTTCCCTTTCCCTCTCTCTATCCCTTTCTCCCTCTCTATCCCTTTCTCTGTCTCTCTATCTCTTTCTCCTCTCTCTATCCCTTTCTCCCTCTCTCTCTCTTTCTCCCACTCTCTATCTCTTTCTCCCTCTCTCTATCTCTTTCTCCCTCTCTCTATCTCTCCCTCTCTCTCTTTCTCCTCTCTCTATCCCTTTCTTCCCTCTCTTTTCTCCCTCTCTCTCTATCCCTTTCTTCCTCTCTCTATCCTTTCTCCCTCTCTCTCTCTTTCTCCCTCTCTCTATCTCTTTCTCCTATCTCTTTCTCCTCTCTCTTTCTCTTTCCTCTCTCTCTCTTTCTCTCTCTCTATCGCTTTCTCCTCTCTCTTTTCTCCCTCTCTCTATCCCTTTCCCTCTCTCCCTCTCCCTCTTTCCCTTTTCCCTCTCTCTATCCCTTTCCCTCTCTCTATCTCTTTCTCCCTCTCTCTCTCCCTCTCTCTATCCCTTTCTCCCTCTCTCTATCCTTTCTCCCTCTCTCTTTCCCTTTCTCCCTCTCTCTCTCTCCCTCTCTATCTCTTTCTCCCTCTCTCTATCTCTTTCTCCCTCTCTCTATCTCTTTCTCCCTTCTCTATCCCTTTCTCCCTCTCTTTCTATCCTTTCCCTCTCTCTATCCCTTTCTTCCTCTCTCTATCCTTTCTCCCTCTCTCTATCTCTTTCTCCCTCTCTCTATCTCTCTTCTCCCTCTCTCTTTCTCTCTCTCTCTTTCTCCCTCTCTCTTTCTCCCTCTCTCTATCTCCCTTCTTTCTCCCTCTCTCTATCCCTTTCTCCTCTCTTTCTCCCTCTCTCTATCCTTTCTCCCTCTCTCTCTATCTCTTTCTCCCTCTCTCTATCCCTTTCTCCCTCTCTCTCCTTTCTCCCTCTCTCTATCTCTTTCTCCCTCTCTCTATCTCTTTCTCCTTTCTCTATCCCTTTCGCCCTCTCTTTCTCCCTCTCTCTATCCCTTTCTTCCTCTCTCTATCCCTTTCTCCCTCTCTCTCTCTTTCTCCCTCTCTCTCTATCTCGTTCTCCCTATCTCTTTCTCCCTCTCTCTTCTCCCTCTCTCTTTCTCCCTCTCTCTATCGCTTTCTCCCTCTCTTTCTCCCTCTCTCTATCCCTTTCTCGCTCTCTCTTTCCCTTTCCCTCTCTCTATCCCTTTCTCCCTCTCTCTATCTCTTTCTCCTCTCTCTATCCCTTTCTCCCTCTCTCTATCCCTTTCTCCCTCTCTCTATCTCTTTCTCCCTCTCTCTTTCCTTTCACTCTCTCTATCTCTTTCTCCCTCTCTCTATCCCTTTCTCCCTCTCTCTATCTCTTTCTCCCTCTCTCTCTCTTTCTCCCTCTCTCTATCTCTTTCTCCCTCTCTCTATCTCTTTCTCCCTCTCTCTATCCCTTTCTCCCTCTCTCTCTCTTTCTCCCACTCTCTATCTCTTTCTCCCTCTCTCTATCTCTTTCTCCCTCTCTCTATCTCTTTCTCCCTCTCTCTATCCCTTTCGCCCTCTTTTCTCCCTCTCTCTATCCCTTTCTTCCTCTCTCTATCCCTTTCTCCCTCTCTCTCTCTTTCTCCCTCTCTCTATCTCATTCTCCCTATCTCTTTCTCCCTCTCTCTATCCCTTTCTCCCTCTCTCTATCTCTTTCTCCCTCTCTCTTTCCCTTTCCCTCTCTATCCCTTTCTCCCTCTCTCTATCCCTTTCTCCGTCTCTCTATCTCTTTCTCCCTCTCTCTATCCCTTTCTCCTCTCTCTCTCTTTCTCCCACTCTCTATCTCTTTCTCCCTCTCTCTATCTCTTTCTCCCTCTCTCTATCTCTATCTCTTTCTCCCTCTCTCTATCCCTTTCGCCCTCTCTTTCTCCCTCTCTCTATCCCTTTCTTCCTCTCTCTATCCCTTTCTCCCTCTCTCTCTCTTTCTCCCTCTCTCTATCTCGTTCTCCTATCTCTTTCTCCCTCTCTCTATCTCTTTCTCCCTCTCTCTTTCTCCCTCTCTCTATCGCTTTCTCCCTCTCTTTCTCCCTCTCTCTCTATCCCTTTCTCCCCTCTCTCTTTCCCTTTCCCTCTCTCTATCCCTTTCTCCCTCTCTCTATCTCTTTCTCCTCTCTCTATCCCTTTCTCCCTCTCTCTATCCCTTTCTCCCTCTCTCTATCTCTTTCTCCCTCTCTCTTCCCTTTCCCTCTCTATCCCTTTCTCCCTCTCTCTATCTCTTTCTCCCTCTCTCTATCCCTTTCTCCCTCTCTCTATCCCTTTCTCCCTCTCTCTATCTCTTTCTCCCTCTCTCTTTCCCTTTCCCTCTCTCTATCTCTTTCTCCCTCTCTCTATCCCTTTCTCCCTCTCTCTATCTCTTTCTCCCTCTCTCTCTCTTTCTCCCTCTCCCTCTCTCTTTCTCCCTCTCTCTATCTCTCTCTCTCTCTCTATCTCTTTCTCCCTCTCTCTATCCCTTTCTCCCTCTCTTTCTCCCTCTCTCTATCCCTTTCTCCTCTCTCTATCCCTTTCTCCCTCTCTCTATCCCTTTCTCCCTCTCTCTCTCTTTCTCCCACTCTCTATCTCTTTCTCCCTCTCTCTATCTCTTTCTCCCTTTCTCTATCCCTTTCGCCCTCTCTTTCTCCCTCTCTCTATCCCTTTCTTCCTCTCTCTATCCCTTTCTCCCTCTCTCTCTCTTTCTCCCTCTCTCTATCTCGTTCTCCCTATCTCTTTCTCCCTCTCTCTTTCTCCCTCTCTCTTTCTCCCTCTCTATCGCTTTCTCCCTCTCTTTCTCCCTCTCTCTATCCCTTTCTCTCTCTCTTTCCCTTTCCCTCTCTCTATCCCTTTCTCCCTCTCTCTATCTCTTTCTCCCTCTCTCTATCCCTTTCTCCCTCTCTCTATCCCTTTCTCCCTCTCTCTATCTCTTTCTCCCTCTCTCTTTCCCTTTCACTCTCTCTATCTCTTTCTCCCTCTCTCTATCCCTTTCTCCCTCTCTCTATCTCTTTCTCCCTCTCTCTCTCTTTCTCCCTCTCTCTATCTCTTTCTCCCTCTCTCTATCTCTTTCTCCCTCTCTCTATCCCTTTCTCCCTCTCTCTCTCTTTCTCCCACTCTCTATCTCTTTCTCCCTCTCTCTATCTCTTTCTCCCTCTCTCTCTATCTCTTTCTCCCTCTCTCTATCCCTTTCGCCCTCTCTTTCTCCCTCTCTCTATCCCTTTCTTCCTCTCTCTATCCCTTTCTCCCTCTCTCTCTTTCTCCTCTCTCTATCCCTTTCTCCCTCTCTCTATCTCTTTCTCCCTCTCTCTTTCCCTTTCCCTCTCTCTATCCCTTTCTCCCTCTCTCTATCCCTTTCTCCGTCTCTCTATCTCTTTCTCCCTCTCTCTATCCCTTTCTCCCTCTCTCTCTCTTTTCTCCCACTCTCTATCTCTTTCTCCCTCTCTCTATCTCTTTCTCCCCTCTCTCTATCTCTATCTCTTTCTCCCTCTCTCTCTATCCCTTTCGCCCTCTCTTTCTCCCTCTCTCTATCCCTTTCTTCCTCTCTCTATCCCTTTCTCCCTCTCTCTCTCTTTCTCCCTCTCTATCTCGTTCTCCCTATCTCTTTCTCCCTCTCTCTATCTCTTTCTCCCTCTCTCTTTCTCCCTCTCTCTATCGCTTTCTCCCTCTCTTTCTCCCTCTCTCTATCCCTTTCTCCCTCTCTCTTTCCCTTTCCCTCTCTATCCCTTTCTCCCTCTCTCTATCTCTTTCTCCCTCTCTCTATCCCTTTCTCCCTCTCTCTATCCCTTTCTCCCTCTCTCTATCTCTTTCTCCCTCTCTCTTTCCCTTTCCCTCTCTCTATCCCTTTCTCCCTCTCTCTATCTCTTTCTCCCTCTCTCTATCCCTTTCTCCCTCTCTCTATCCCTTTCTCCCTCTCTCTATCTCTTTCTCCCTCTCTCTTTCCCTTTCCCTCTCTCTATCTCTTTCTCCCTCTCTCTATCCCTTTCTCCCTCTCTCTATCTCTTTCTCCCTCTCTCTCTCTTTCTCCCTCTCCCTCTCTCTTTCTCCCTCTCTCTATCTCTCTCTCCCTCTCTCTATCTCTTTCTCCCTCTCTCTATCCCTTTCTCCCTCTCTTTCTCCCTCTCTCTATCCCTTTCTCCCTCTCTCTATCCCTTTCTCCCTCTCTCTATCCCTTTCTCCCTCTCTCTCTCTTTCTCCCACTCTCTATCTCTTTCTCCCTCTCTCTATCTCTTTCTCCCTTTCTCTATCCCTTTCGCCCTCTCTTTCTCCCTCTCTCTATCCCTTTCTTCCTCTCTCTATCCCTTTCTCCCTCTCTCTCTCTTTCTCCCTCTCTCTATCTCGTTCTCCCTATCTCTTTCTCCCTCTCTCTTTCTCCCTCTCTCTTTCTCCCTCTCTCTATCGCTTTCTCCCTCTCTTTCTCCCTCTCTCTATCCCTTTCTCGCTCTCTCTTTCCCTTTCCCTCTCTCTATCCCTTTCTCCCTCTCTCTATCTCTTTCTCCCTCTCTCTATCCCTTTCTCCCTCTCTCTATCCCTTTCTCCCTCTCTCTATCTCTTTCTCCCTCTCTCTTTCCCTTTCACTCTCTCTATCTCTTTCTCCCTCTCTCTATCCCTTTCTCCCTCTCTCTATCTCTTTCTCCCTCTCTCTCTCTTTCTCCCTCTCTCTATCTCTTTCTCCCTCTCTCTATCTCTTTCTCCTCTCTCTATCCCTTTCTCCCTCTCTCTCTCTTTCTCCCACTCTCTATCTCTTTCTCCCTCTCTCTATCTCTTTCTCCCTCTCTCTATCTCTTTCTCCCTCTCTCTATCCCTTTCGCCCTCTCTTTCTCCCTCTCTCTATCCCTTTCTTCCTCTCTCTATCCCTTTCTCCCTCTCTCTCTCTTTCTCCCTCTCTCTATCTCATTCTCCCTATCTCTTTCTCCCTCTCTCTATCCCTTTCTCCCTCTCTCTATCTCTTTCTCCCTCTCTCTTTCCCTTTCCCTCTCTCTATCCCTTTCTCCCTCTCTCTATCCCTTTCTCCGTCTCTCTATCTCTTTCTCCCTCTCTCTATCCCTTTCTCCCTCTCTCTCTCTTTCTCCCACTCTCTATCTCTTTCTCCCTCTCTCTATCTCTTTCTCCCTCTCTCTATCTCTATCTCTTTCTCCCTCTCTCTATCCCTTTCGCCCTCTCTTTCTCCCTCTCTCTATCCCTTTCTTCCTCTCTCTATCCCTTTCTCCCTCTCTCTCTCTCTCTCCCTCTCTCTATCTCGTTCTCCCTATCTCTTTCTCCCTCTCTCTATCTCTTTCTCCCTCTCTCTTTCTCCCTCTCTCTATCGCTTTCTCCCTCTCTTTCTCCCTCTCTCTATCCCTTTCTCCCTCTCTCTTTCCCTTTCCCTCTCTCTATCCCTTTCTCCCTCTCTCTATCTCTTTCTCCCTCTCTCTATCCCTTTCTCCCTCTCTCTATCCTTTTCTCCCTCTCTCTATCTCTTTCTCCCTCTCTCTTTCCCTTTCCCTCTCTCTATCCCTTTCTCCCTCTCTCTATCTCTTTCTCCCTCTCTCTATCCCTTTCTCCCTCTCTCTATCCCTTTCTCCCTCTCTCTATCTCTTTCTCCCTCTCTCTTTCCCTTTCCCTCTCTCTATCTCTTTCTCCCTCTCTCTATCCCTTTCTCCCTCTCTCTATCTCTTTCTCCCTCTCTCTCTCTTTCTCCCTCTCTCTATCTCTTTCTCCCTCTCTCTATCTCTTTCTCCCTCTCTCTATCTCTTTCTCCCTCTCTCTATCCCTTTCTCCCTCTTTCCCTTTCCCTCTCTCTGTCTCCCTCTCTCTTTCTCCCTCTCTCTATCCCTTTCTCCCTCTCTCTATCTCTTTCTCCCTCTCTCTATCCATTTCTCCCTCTCTCTATCTCTTTCTCCCTCTCTCTATCCCTTTCTCCCTCTCTCTTTCCCTTTCCCTCTCTCTGTCTCCCTCTCTCTTTCTCCCTCTCTATCCTTTTCTCTCACACACAATATTCATCTCTCTTTCTCCCTCTCTCTTTCTCCTCTCTCTTTCTCCCTCTCTCTATCCTTTTCTCTCACACAATATTCCTCTCTCTTTCTCCATCTCTTCCTCACTCTCTCTATCCCTTTCTCCCTCTCTCTGTCTCCCTCTCTCTTTCTCCTCTCTCTATCTCTCTCTATCTCTTTCTCCCTCTCTCTATCCCTTTCTCCCTCTCTTTCTCCCTCTCTCTATCCCTTTCTCCCTCTCTCTTTCCCTTTCCCTCTCTCTATCCCTTTCTCCCTCTCTCTATCCCTTTCTCCCTCTCTCTATCCCTTTCTCCCTCTCTCTCTCTTTCTCCCTCTCTCTATCTCTTTCTCCCTCTCTCTATCTCTTTCTCCCTCTCTCTATCCCTTTCGCCCTCTCTTTCTCCCTCTCTCTATCCCTTTCTTCCTCTCTCTATCCCTTTCTCCCTCTCTCTCTCTTTCTCCCTCTCTCTATCTCGTTCTCCCTATCTCTTTCTCCCTCTCTCTATCCCTTTCCCTCTCTCTGTCTCCCTCTCTCTGTCTCCCTCTCTCTATCCTTTTCTCCCTCTCTCTTTCCCTTTCCCTCTCTCTGTCTCCCTCTCTCTTTCTCCCTCTCTCTATCTCTTTCCCTCTATCTGTCTCCCTCTCTCTGTCTCCCTCTCTTCCTCCCTCTCTCTATCCCTTTCTCCCTCTCTCTTTCCCTTTCCCTCTCTCTGTCTCCCTCTCTCTTTTCTCCCTCGCTCTATCCCTTTCTCCTCTCTCTATCTCTTTCTCCCTCTCTCTATCCCTTTCTCCCTCTCTCTCTATCTCTTTCTCCCTCTCTCTATCCCTTTCTCCCTCTCTCTTTCCCTTTCCCTCTCTCTGTCTCCCTCTCTCTTTCTCCTTCTCTATCCTTTTCTCTCACACACATATTCCTCTCTCTTTCTCCCTCTCTCTATCCTTTTCTCTTACACACAATATTCCTCTCTCTTTCGTCATCTCTTCCTCACTCTCTCTATCCCTTTCTCCCTCTCTTTCTCCCTCTCTCTATCTCTTTCTCCCTCTCTCTATCCCTTTCTCCCTCTCTTTCTCCCTCTCTCTATCCCTTTCTCCCTCTCTCTTTCCCCTTCCTCTCTCTATCCCTTTCTCCTCTCTCTATCCCTTTCTCCCTCTCTCTATCCCTTTCTCCCTCTCTCTCTCTTTATCCCTCTCTCTATCTCTTTCTCCCTCTCTCTCTCTTTCTCACTCTCTCTATCCCTTTCGCCCTCTCTTTCTCCCCCTCTCTATCCCTTTCTTCCTCTCTCTATCCCTTTCTCCCTCTCTCTCTCTTTCTCCCTCTCTCTATCTCGTTCTCCCTATCTCTTTCTCCCTCTCTCTATCTATTTCTCCCTCTCTCTATCCCTTTCTCCCTCTCTCTATCTCTTTCTCCCTCTCTCTATCCCTTTCTCCCTCTCTCTTTCCCTTTCCCTCTCTCTGTCTCCCTCTCTCTTTCTCCCTCTCTCTATCCTTTTCTCTCACACACAATATTCCTCTCTCTTTCTCCCTCTCTCTTTCTCCCTCTCTCTATCCTTTTCTCTCACACACAATATTCCTCTCTCTTTCTCCCTCTCTCTATCCTTTTCTCTCACACACAATATTCCTCTCTCTTTCGTCATCTCTTCCTCACTCTCTCTATCCCTTTCTCCCTCTCTCTTTCCCTTTCCCTCTCTCTGTCTCCCTCTCTCTTTCTCCCTCTCTCTATCTCTCTCTCCCTCTCTCTATCTCTTTCTCCCTCTCTCTATCCCTTTCTCCCTCTCTTTCTCCCTCTCTCTATCCCTTTCTCCCTCTCTCTATCCCTTTCTCCCTCTCTCTATCCCTTTCTCCCTCTCTCTCTCTTTCTCCCACTCTCTATCTCTTTCTCCCTCTCTCTATCTCTTTCTCCCTCTCTCTATCTCTTTCTCCCTTTCTCTATCCCTTTCGCCCTCTCTTTCTCCCTCTCTCTATCCCTTTCTTCCTCTCTCTATCCCTTTCTCCTCTCTCTCTTTCTCCCCTCTCTCTATCTCGTTCTCCCTATCTCTTTCTCCCTCTCTCTTTCTCCCTCTCTCTTTCTCCCTCTCTCTATCGCTTTCTCCCTCTCTTTCTCCCTCTCTCTATCCCTTTCTCGCTCTCTCTTTCCCTTTCCCTCTCTCTATCCCTTTCTCCCTCTCTCTATCTCTTTCTCCTCTCTCTATCCCTTTCTCCCTCTCTCTATCCCTTTCTCCCTCTCTCTATCTCTTTCTCCCTCTCTCTTTCCCTTTCACGCTCTCTATCTCTTTCTCCCTCTCTCTATCCCTTTCTCCCTCTCTCTATCTCTTTCTCCCTCTCTCTCTCTTTCTCCCTCTCTCTATCTCTTTCTCCCTCTCTCTATCTCTTTCTCCCTCTCTCTATCCCTTTCTCCCTCTCTCTCTCTTTCTCCCACTCTCTATCTCTTTCTCCCTCTCTCTATCTCTTTCTCCCTCTCTCTATCTCTTTCTCCCTCTCTCTATCCCTTTCGCCCTCTCTTTCTCCTTCTCTCTATCCCTTTCTTCCTCTCTCTATCCCTTTCTCCCTCTCTCTCTTTTCTCCCTCTCTCTATCTCGTTCTCCCTATCTCTTTCTCCCTCTCTCTATCTCTTTCTCCCTCTCTCTTTCCTTTCCCTCTCTCTATCCCTTTCTCCCTCTCTCTATCCCTTTCTCCGTCTCTCTATCTCTTTCTCCCTCTCTCTATCCCTTTCTCCCTCTCTCTCTCTTTCTCCCACTCTCTCTCTTTCTCCCACTCTCTATCTCTTTCTCCCTCTCTCTATCTCTTTCTCCCTCTCTCTATCTCTATCTCTTTCTCCCTCTCTCTATCCCTTTCGCCCTCTCTTTCTCCCTCTCTCTATCCCTTTCTTCCTCTCTCTATCCCTTTCTCCCTCTCTCTCTTTCTCCCTCTCTCTATCTCGTTCTCCCTATCTCTTTCTCCCTCTCTCTATCTCTTTCTCCCTCTCTCTTTCCTTTCCCTCTCTCTATCCCTTTCTCCCTCTCTCTATCCCTTTCTCCGTCTCTCTATCTCTTTCTCCCTCTCTCTATCCCTTTCTCCCTCTCTCTCTCTTTCTCACTCTCTATCTCTTTCTCCCTCTCTCTATCTCTTTCTCCCTCTCTCTATCTCTATCTCTTTCTCCCTCTCTCTATCCCTTTCGCCCTCTCTTTCTCCCTCTCTCTATCCCTTTCTTCCTCTCTCTATCCCTTTCTCCCTCTCTCTCTTTCTCCCTCTCTCTATCTCTTCTCCCTATCTCTTTCTCTCTCTATCTCTTTCTCCCTCTCTCTATCCCTTTCGCCCTCTCTTTCTCCTCTCTCTATCCCTTTCTTCCTCTCTCTATCCCTTTCTCCCTCTCTCTCTCTTTCTCCCTCTCTCTATCTCGTTCTCCCTATCTCTTTCTCCCTCTCTCTATCCCTTTCCCTCTCTCTGTCTCCCTCTCTCTGTCTCCCTCTCTCTCTATCCTTTTCTCCCTCTCTCTTTCCCTTTCCCTCTCTCTGTCTCCCTCTCTCTTTCTCCCTCTCTCTATCTCTTTCCCTCTATCTGTCTCCCTCTCTCTGTCTCCCTCTCTTCCTCCCTCTCTCTATCCCTTTCTCCCTCTCTCTTTCCCTTTCCCTCTCTCTGTCTCCCTCTCTCTCTTTCTCCTCGCTCTATCCCTTTCTCCCTCTCTCTATCTCTTTCTCCCTCTCTCTATCCCTTTCTCCTCTCTCTATCTCTTTCTCCTCTCTCTCTATCCCTTTCTCCCTCTCTCTTTCCCTTTCCCCTCTCTCTGTCTCCCTCTCTCTTTCTCCCTCTCTCTATCCTTTTCTCTCACACACAATATTCCTCTCTCTTTCTCCCTCTCTCTATCCTTTTCTCTTACACACAATATTCCTCTCTCTTTCGTCATCTCTTCCTCACTCTCTCTATCCCTTTCTCCCTCTCTCTTTCTCCCCTCTCTCTATCTCTTTCTCCCTCTCTCTATCCCTTTCTCCCTCTCTTTCTCCCTCTCTCTATCCCTTTCTCCCTCTCTCTTTCCCCTTCCCTCTCTCTATCCCTTTCTCCTTCTCTCTATCCCTTTCTCCCTCTCTCTATCCCTTTCTCCCTCTCTCTCTCTTTATCCCTCTCTCTATCTCTTTCTCCCTCTCTCTCTCTTTCTCCCTCTCTCTATCCCTTTCGCCCTCTCTTTCTCCCCTCTCTATCCCTTTCTTCCTCTCTCTATCCCTTTCTCCCTCTCTCTCTCTTTCTCCCTCTCTCTATCTCGTTCTCCCTATCTCTTTCTCCCTCTCTCTATCTATTTCTCCCTCTCTCTATCCCTTTCTCCCTCTCTCTATCTCTTTCTCCCTCTCTCTATCCCTTTCTCCCTCTCTCTTTCCCTTTCCCTCTCTCTGTCTCCCTCTCTCTTTCTCCCTCTCTCTATCCTTTTCTCTCACACACAATATTCCTCTCTCTTTCTCCCTCTCTCTTTCTCCCTCTCTCTATCCTTTTCTCTCACACACAATATTCCTCTCTCTTTCTCCCTCTCTCTATCCTTTTCTCTCACACACAATATTCCTCTCTCTTTCGTCATCTCTTCCTCACTCTCTCTATCCCTTTCTCCCTCTCTCTTTCCCTTTCCCTCTCTCTGTCTCCCTCTCTCTTTCTCCCTCTCTCTATCTCTTTCTCCCTCTCTCTATCCCTTTCTCCCTCTCTTTCTCCCTCTCTCTATCCCTTTCTCCCTCTCTCTATCCCTTTCTCCCTCTCTCTATCCCTTTCTCCCTCTCTCTCTCTTTCTCCCACTCTCTATCTCTTTCTCCCTCTCTCTATCTCTTTCTCCCTCTCTCTATCTCTTTTCTCTATCCTTTCGCCCTCTCTTTCTCCCTCTCTCTATCCCTTTCTTCCTCTCTCTATCCCTTTCTCCCTCTCTCTCTCTTTCTCCCTCTCTCTATCTCGTTCTCCCTATCTCTTTCTCCCTCTCTCTTTCTCCCTCTCTCTTTCTCCCTCTCTCTATCGCTTTCTCCCTCTCTTTCTCCCTCTCTCTATCCCTTTCTCGCTCTCTCTTTCCCTTTCCCTCTCTCTATCCCTTTCTCCCTCTCTCTATCTCTTTCTCCCTCTCTCTATCCCTTTCTCCCTCTCTCTATCCCTTTCTCCCTCTCTCTATCTCTTTCTCCCTCTCTCTTTCCCTTTCACTCTCTCTATCTCTTTCTCCCTCTCTCTATCCCTTTCTCCCTCTCTCTATCTCTTTCTCCCTCTCTCTCTCTTTCTCCCTCTCTCTATCTCTTTCTCCCTCTCTCTATCTCTTTCTCCCTCTCTCTATCCCTTTCTCCCTCTCTCTCTCTTTCTCCCACTCTCTATCTCTTTCTCCCTCTCTCTATCTCTTTCTCCCTCTCTCTATCTCTTTCTCCCTCTCTCTATCCCTTTCGCCCTCTCTTTCTCCCTCTCTCTATCCCTTTCTTCCTCTCTCTATCCCTTTCTCCCTCTCTCTCTCTTTCTCCCTCTCTCTATCTCGTTCTCCCTATCTCTTTCTCCCTCTCTCTATCTCTTTCTCCCTCTCTCTTTCCCTTTCCCTCTCTCTATCCCTTTCTCCCTCTCTCTATCCCTTTCTCCGTCTCTCTATCTCTTTCTCCCTCTCTCTATCCCTTTCTCCCTCTCTCTCTCTTTCTCCCACTCTCTCTCTTTCTCCCACTCTCTATCTCTTTCTCCCTCTCTCTATCTCTTTCTCCCTCTCTCTATCTCTATCTCTTTCTCCCTCTCTCTATCCCTTTCGCCCTCTCTTTCTCCCTCTCTCTATCCCTTTCTTCCTCTCTCTATCCCTTTCTCCCTCTCTCTCTTTCTCCCTCTCTCTATCTCGTTCTCCCTATCTCTTTCTCCCTCTCTCTATCTCTTTCTCCCTCTCTCTTTCCCTTTCCCTCTCTCTATCCCTTTCTCCCTCTCTCTATCCCTTTCTCCGTCTCTCTATCTCTTTCTCCCTCTCTCTATCCCTTTCTCCCTCTCTCTCTCTTTCTCCCACTCTCTATCTCTTTCTCCCTCTCTCTATCTCTTTCTCCCTCTCTCTATCTCTATCTCTTTCTCCCTCTCTCTCTATCCCTTTCTCCCTCTCTTTCTCCCTCTCTCTATCCCTTTCTTCCTCTCTCTCTCCCTTTCTCCCTCTCTCTCTCTTTCTCCCTCTCTCTATCTCTTTCTCCCTATCTCTTTCTCCCTCTCTCTATCTCTTTCTCCCTCTCTCTTTCTCTCCCTTTCTCTCTCCTTTCTCCCTCTCTTTCTCTTTCCCTCTCCCTCTCTCTTTCTCTTTCTCTCTCTATCTTTTCCCTCTCTCTATCTCTTTCTCCCTCTCTCTATCTCCCTCTTCTATCCCTTTCTCCCTCTATCTCTCTTTCTCCTCTTTCTTTTTCCCCTCTCTATCCCTTTCTCCCTCTCTCTCTTTCTCCCTCTCTCTATCCCTTTCTCCCTCTCTCTATCCCTTTCTCCCTCTCCTATCCCTTTCTCCCTCTCTTATCTCCTTCTCCCTCTCTTTTCCTTTCCCTCTCTCTATCTCTTTCTCCCTCTCTCTATCCCTTTCTCCCTCTCTCTATCTCTTTCTCCCTCTCTCTATCTCTTTCTCCCTCTCTCTATCTCTTTCTCCCTCTCTCTATCCCTTTCTCCCTCTCTCTATCCCTTTCTCCCTCTCTCTTTCCCTTTCCCTCTCTCTGTCTCCCTCTCTCTTTCTCCCTCTCTCTATCCCTTTCTCCCTCTCTCTATCTCTTTCTCCCTCTCTCTATCCATTTCTCCCTCTCTCTATCTCTTTCTCCCTCTCTCTATCCCTTTCTCCCTCTCTCTTTCCCTTTCCCTCTCTCTGTCTCCCTCTCTCTTTCTCCCTCTCTCTATCCTTTTCTCTCACACACAATATTCATCTCTCTTTCTCCCTCTCTCTTTCTCCCTCTCTCTTTCTCCCTCTCTCTATCCTTTTCTCTCACACACAATATTCCTCTCTCTTTCTCCATCTCTTCCTCACTCTCTCTATCCCTTTCTCCCTCTCTCTGTCTCCCTCTCTCTTTCTCCCTCTCTCTATCTCTCTCTATCTCTTTCTCCCTCTCTCTATCCCTTTCTCCCTCTCTTTCTCCCTCTCTCTATCCCTTTCTCCCTCTCTCTTTCCCTTTCCCTCTCTCTATCCCTTTCTCCCTCTCTCTATCCCTTTCTCCCTCTCTCTCTCTTTCTCTTTCTCCCTCTCTCTATCTCTTTCTCCCTCTCTCTATCCCTTTCGCCCTCTCTTTCTCCCTCTCTCTATCCCTTTCTTCCTCTCTCTATCCCTTTCTCCCTCTCTCTCTCTTTCTCCCTCTCTCTATCTCGTTCTCCCTATCTCTTTCTCCCTCTCTCTATCCCTTTCCCTCTCTCTGTCTCCCTCTCTCTGTCTCCCTCTCTCTATCCTTTTCTCCCTCTCTCTTTCCCTTTCCCTCTCTCTGTCTCCCTCTCTCTTTCTCCCTCTCTCTATCTCTTTCCCTCTCTCTGTCTCCCTCTCTCTGTCTCCCTCTCTTCCTCCCTCTCTCTATCCCTTTCTCCCTCTCTCTTTCCCTTTCCCTCTCTCTGTCTCCCTCTCTCTTTCTCCCTCGCTCTATCCCTTTCTCCCTCTCTCTATCTCTTTCTCACTCTCTCTATCCCTTTCTCCCTCTCTCTATCTCTTTCTCCCTCTCTCTATCCCTTTCTCCCTCTCTCTTTCCCTTTCCCTCTCTCTGTCTCCCTCTCTCTTTCTCCCTCTCTCTATCCTTTTCTCTCACACACAATATTCCTCTCTCTTTCTCCCTCTCTCTATCCTTTTCTCTCACACACAATATTCCTCTCTCTTTCGTCATCTCTTCCTCACTCTCTCTATCCCTTTCTCCCTCTCTCTTTCTCCCTCTCTCTATCTCTTTCTCCCTCTCTCTATCCCTTTCTCCCTCTCTTTCTCCCTCTCTCTATCCCTTTCTCCCTCTCTCTTTCCCCTTCCCTCTCTCTATCCCTTTCTCCCTCTCTCTATCCCTTTCTCCCTCTCTCTATCCCTTTCTCCCTCTCTCTCTCTTTATCCCTCTCTCTATCTCTTTCTCCCTCTCTCTCTCTTTCTCCCTCTCTCTATCCCTTTCGCCCTCTCTTTCTCCCCCTCTCTATCCCTTTCTTCCTCTCTCTATCCCTTTCTCCCTCTCTCTCTCTTTCTCCCTCTCTCTATCTCGTTCTCCCTATCTCTTTCTCCCTCTCTCTATCTCTTTCTCCCTCTCTCTATCTCTTTCTCCCTCTCTCTATCCCTTTCTCCCTCTCTCTATCTCTTTCTCCCTCTCTCTATCCCTTTCTCCCTCTCTCTTTCCCTTTCCCTCTCTCTGTCTCCCTCTCTCTTTCTCCCTCTCTCTATCCTTTTCTCTCACACACAATATTCCTCTCTCTTTCTCCCTCTCTCTTTCTCCCTCTCTCTTTCTCCCTCTCTCTATCCTTTTCTCTCACACACAATATTCCTCTCTCTTTCTCCATCTCTTCCTCACTCTCTCTATCCCTTTCTCCCTCTCTCTTTCCCTTTCCCTCTCTCTGTCTCCCTCTCGCTTTCTCCCTCTCTCTTTCTCCCTCTCTCTATCTCTTTCTCCCTCTCTCTATCTCTTTCTCCCTCTCTCTATCCCTTTCTTCC
>NC_088407.1:24855155-24870155 GCF_034236695.1 Oncorhynchus nerka
TAAAAAGCATGTTGATGAAAATAGATATGGGCTCCTTCTATAGAAATAGGTCCTGCCTCTCGCTAAGTAGTAGAAAGCAGATGATTCAGTCAACGTTCATGTCGGTCCTAGACAATGGCAACATCTTCCAGATGAACGCAGCTGCCACTCCATTAAAGCCGCCAGATGCCGGTTATTATCGTACACTGGGCTTCCCTACGGGCGACAGTTTAAGTAGTCATTACTGCATTCTCTAATAGAAAGTTGGTTGATGTCAGGTATGTCGATACATTGCTATGTTTTCATTTGTAAAGCCCTTTTACAAAAGTCCCACTGTACCTAACATCATGACTCAACTTTAGACATAGGAGTTACCACCCCCGGTCTCAGGGATGGATAACTCAGGACATTCCTTTGGTCTCTATGGAGATAGGTAAACCAGCTTAAGTTTAGTTGCACCTTAGTTGTGGAACAATCTCCAAAATGTCCTTAAAATTGATGTTTTGGTGCCTCTAGGGGAATTCAGAAAGCAGATTGAGGACCTTATTACTGATGAACGTGTTAGTTTATTATGATAATGTACAATGCATTTTGTATTTTTGTGTGTATTTTCTGTACTACATTTTTTTTCAATAAAATAAATATCAACAGTTCTTATTAATCATTATGTTATATACCCTGGCAGCAGAGGATCAAATCAAATCACATTTTATTTGTCACATGATTTGTAAACAACAGGTGCGGACTAACAGTCAAATGCTTACTTACGGACCCAACAATGGAGAGTGAAAAATATAAAAAATAATAGAACAAAATTACAACACGAGGAATAAATACACAATGAGTAATGATAACTTGGCTGTAAAGATTTCATGTAATGGACATACACAAAATAGTCCAAATTGTTGAAGCGAAATGAAAATAATTACTTGTTTCAAAAGTAAACAAAAAAGCATGAAGCCCATAAATAAGATCTGGTGCAGCCAATTACCTTCAGAAGGCACATAACTAGTTAAATAAAGTCCACCTGTGTGCAATCTAAGTGTCACATGATCTGTCACATGATCTCAGTATATATACACCTGTTCTGAAAGGCTCCAGAGTCTGCAATACCACTAAGCAAGGGGCACCACCAAGCAAGCGGCACCATGAAGACCAAGGAGCTCTCCAAACAGGTCAGGGACAAAGTTGTGGAGAAGTTCAGATCAGGGTTGGGTTATAAAAAATATCAGAAACTTTGAACATCCCACGGAGCACCATTAAATCCATTATTAAACAATAGAAAGAATATGTTACCACAACAAACCTCTGCCAAGAGAGGGCCGTCCACCAAAACTCATGGACCAGGCAAGGAGGGCATTAATCAGAGAGGCAACAAAGAGACCAAAGATAACCCTGAAGGAGCTGCAAAGCTCCACAGCAGAGATTGGAGTATCTGTCCATAGGACCACTTTAAGCCATACACTCTAAGAGTGGCCAGAAAAAAGCCATTGCTTAAAGAACGAAATAAGCAAACACGTTTGCTGTTTGCCAAAAGGCATGTGGGAGACTCCACAAACATTTGGAAAATGGTACTCCGGTCAGATGAGGCTAAAATTGAGCTTTTTGGCCATCAAGGAAAACGCTATGTCTGGCGCAAACCCAACACCTCTCATCACCCAGAGAACACCATCCCCATAGTAAAGCATGGTGGTGGCAGCATCATGCTGTGGGGATGTTTTTCATTGGCAGGGACTGGGAAATTGGTCAGGCTTGAAGGAATGATGGATGGCATTAAATACAGGGAAATTGAGGGAAACCTGTTTCAGTCTTCCAGAGATTTGAGACTGGGACGTGGGTTCACCTTCCAGCAGGACAATGACCCCAAGAATACTGCTAAAGCAACACTCTAGTGGTTTAAGGGGAACCGTTTAAATGCCTTGGAACGACCAAGTCAACGCCCAGACCTCAATCCAATTAAGAATCTGTGGTATGACTTAAAGATTGCTGTACACCAGCGGAAGCCATCCAACTTGAAGGAGCTGGAGCAGTTTTGTCTTGAATGGGCAAAAGTGGCTAGATGTGCCAAGCTTATAGAGACATACCCCAAGAGACTTGCAGCTGTATTTGCTGCAAGAGGTGCTCTACAAAGTATTGACTTTGGGGGGGTGAATAGTTATGCACACTCAAGATTTCAGTTTGTCGTCTTATTTCTTGTTTCTTATTTCTTGTTCAAAGTGGTAGACATGTTGTGTAAATCAAATGATACAAACCCCCCAAAAATATGTTTTAATTCCAGGTTGTAAGGCAACAAAATAGGAAAAATGCCAAGGGGGGAATAGTTTGGCAAGCCGCTGTACGACGTACTGTATAGGTTGGGGTAAAGTGACTAGGCAACAGGATAGATAATAAACAGTAGAAGCAGCATATGTCAAAGGAGTTAGTGGAAAGCAGTGAGTCAGATAGTCCGGGTAGCTATTTAGCATTTTTATGGCTTGGGGTCAAGTCTTGTTTCCAGACTTGGTGCATTGGTAACACTTGCCATGCGGTAGCAGAGAGAACAGTATATGACTTGGGTGGCTGAAGTATTTGACCATTTTTAGGGCTTTCTTCTGACACCGTCTTGTATAGAGGTCCTGAATGGCAGGGAGGTCAGCCTCAGTGATGTACTGGGCCGTACGCACTACCCTCTGTAGTGCCTTGCAGTCGGATGCCAAGCAATTGCCAAACCAAGCGGTGATGCAGCCAGTCAAGATGCTCTCAGACCGCCCTGGGAGCTTGGCAACATTTAGCCAGTCAGAACAGAGAGAGAGAAGAGGGCATTGCGGAATGAGACCAACTGACTCATCCATTTATTCATTCAGAACATAACACTACTACAGCTAACAACACAAAGCACTGTTAGGCTATCTTTAATCTGTTAGCATTTGCATGTTTCACTAGTAGTAGCAAATAGTCAATGGGGAATCAAGCCTGTGTGACCAAAGATACACTAATTGAGTAGCTGTTAGCATGTTTTTGGCTAGCAGCAGACATGTAAAATGAATGGGGAATTTAGCCAATGACCATAAGAATGCTAGTGAAGAAGCTAGCCTAGGACAGTGCTAGCGTAGTAGAGGCATGCGGCAGCAGAGGAACTGGGCGTTCCTGTTGTTATCACTAAGGTCAGGAGGTTATCTCGAAGCACTCACACTGGAGAGGGAAGCACTAACTGCACTCAACACACACCCCCGCACCAGGAGAAGAGAGGAGCTGGGCTCGGCCTCAAACACACACACACACACACAAACACTCACAGGCACAGACACACACGTGCAGACAGAAACACACAGGCACATAAACCATTTATAAAAGGTCTACATGCCTTCCAGTCACATAGGCGGTTGCTAAGGGGCTTCCATGTAAACAATAACATTAAGAGATATGATGGCAGCCTAACTATGTCACAGTAGACCTGAGCTAAAGAATGGCAGAGCAAACAACGCGTCTGAGAACTGCACTTAGCCGAGGGAGGGAGCGAGGGAGAGAGGGGGAGAGGGGGAGAGGGAGGGGTGGATGGAAGGAGCCGGTGAGTGATGGAAAAAATGATACTGGGCAGGCAGGTGTAATGGTCAAAACAGAGGGAGAAGGAGGAAGAAAAAGGTATGTTTAAAAAAGAAAGAGTGAGGGGGAGAGAGACGCAGGTAGAACAACAAGAGGGAGGAAAAGATAAAGAGAGAGCTCAAATACAGATGTCTGTTCAAAAACTGAAAGGGAGAAAACAGGGAAATAGACAACGAGACAAAAATCGAGAAAAAGAGAAAGAAAAGCGGGGCGATAGAAAAACAGAAACAGTGTTTAGAGTCTTGGTAGAGATATGCTCACGGATGGTTAACAGTAGCCTCGCTTGTTGGGTGGTGCTTTGGAGGCTCACTGAGATTAGTATGTGCTTCACACCTTTTCTTCCTCTGCTTCCCTGCTACGCCCTCTCAGGTCAACACAGCTAACCGGTATCACTGGGCTACTGTTACAGGTCACACATAATGCTTCAATTAAAGTTCTGTACGCAACACACATCTCAACAGTCTTTCTGTGCAGGACGGTTCTATAACAAAACAAACCTTGGTTCCAATGCTCACATATAACCGAGTTAAGTTAAGTAACGTGACCTTTTAAACAACTTTATAGAGTTTGCCTTTCCAACTAAATAAATCACTTGGGACCAGACCCAGAATAAATGAACAGATGCAGCTCAACTCACTTGCCCTCAGCGCCCTGCCTCTCTCCCTTTGTTGGACCGCATCTCTCTCTCTATCCCTCGCTCCCTCTCTCCCGACAGACAATAGTGCCATTCATGTGGCCACACTTTGAAACACGGAGTGGGGGATGGAGGGGCCAGAGGTGATGGAGGGAGGAGGGGGTTGAGTGAGGGGGGGGGGACTTTCCTCTCCTTTCTTCTCCGGGGTCTTTTATGAGGGCAGAAACATCATTTTCTCAACACCGGCCGCCGCCCTGCCTCGACCTTCACGGCTAGAGAAAAGACTGGAGTGTTAGTTTCTCTGACCCTCACCCCCTCCTCTTCTGACCTCTACTCCCTCCTTCTCTTCTATCCCCTCTCCTCATCTCCTCCCCTCTGCCCTCTCTCCGTCTGTCTCTGCTGAGTGTGTGTGTCTCTGCTGTGTGTGTGTGTGTGTGTGTGTGTGTGTGTGTGTGTGTGTGTGTGTGTGTGTGTGTGTGTGTGTGTGTGTGTGTGTGTGTGTGTGTGTGTGTGTGTGTGTGTGTGTGTGTGTGTACCATACGGTGGCTGGTTAGATAGGGTATTCGGTGCCCCACATATCCCAGATTCCTCAGAGGCAACTTGAGCCGTGTCCGAACCAAAGCCACACAGGTGCAGCCAGCGGGACAACAGGGATGTGTGTTTCTGAGTGCCTCTCTCTATCCCTGTGTGTGAGAACATGAGAATGCGGGGGTCGAAACCAACCCAACCAGCACAGACAAGACAGAGTGTTGAGTCTGTGCCCATGAGAAAAAGCCCTCAAAGCCCCACAGAGGAGCTAGATAAAAATCAATT
This sequence comes from Oncorhynchus nerka, assembly GCF_034236695.1. Lineage (NCBI taxonomy): Eukaryota > Metazoa > Chordata > Actinopteri > Salmoniformes > Salmonidae > Oncorhynchus > Oncorhynchus nerka. Next base: position 24,860,164 of record NC_088407.1, read on the forward strand.
AGAGTCTTACTTCAAACCAATAGATCTCCATGATTTGTCCATTAAACTAAACACAACCTCATGTGCTACAAAGGACCCCAAAGTACATTCCCATTATTGAATAGTAAACCAGTTCTCTGGTAGATTTATGGAGCACATGCATTAACCTGTCTGGGGTAGACTCATGGTATACACCTAATCACACAGACAGGTCCTGAGCAGTCTCGGAAGGCCCCAATGTACACACACTGTCACACACACACGGATGCGGATGCGAGCACGCACACATGGAGTGCAAAGTCTTCCAGACTACTGTGCAAACATCAATGCAAGTCTCATTGAGGAGACCAAAGATATACATCCATCCATACTCAGTCTACATACAGCAGGGGTTCCACAGTGCTATCACACCATTAAATAAAGATGTGGTTATCTCAAGAGCATTACTATGGTACAGAGACCTTCTTTGAGAGCACACAGAGTTTTCAGAGTAGAGAAGGTCATTGATGACAATTCGGCTGTCCCAAACGGCGCACTATTCCTTATACGTTTTGTCATAGGGCTTTGGTCAAAAGGATGCAACCTTTGACTATCTTCCACTAAGGAGTCATTGCCTAGATCAGTGAGAAGAAAAGAGCAAGTGATGAGGAGGAGGAGGTGTGAAAAGAGTGGGAATGGAGTGAAGGAGAGTGAGAAAGAGCAAGAGAAATGGAGCAATTACATTGAAGAGAGAGAGAGAGAGAGAGAGAGAGAGAGAGAGAGAGGGGGAGAGGGAGATCGAGAGAGAGAGAGCGAGAGAGAGAGAAAGGGGGAGAGAGAGAGAGATGGTCAGAGAGAGAGAACGGGAGAGAGAGAGAGGGAGAGATGGTCAGAGAGAAAGGGAGAGAGAGAGAGGGAGAGATGGTCAGAGATAGAGAAAGGGAGAGAGAGAGAGAGAGAGAGAGAGAAAGGGAGAGAGAGAGAGGGAGAGATGGTCAGAGAGATGGAGAAAGGGAGAGAGAGAGAGGGAGCGATGGTCAGAGAGATGGAGAAAGGGAGAGAGAGAGAGAGAGAGAGGGAGAGATGGTCAGAGAGATGGAGAAAGGGAGAGAGAGAGGAGAGATGGTCAGAGATGGAGAAATGGAGAGAGAGAGAGAGAGATGGTCAGAGAGAGAGAAAGGGAGAGAGAGAGGGAGAGATGGTCAGAGAGATGGAGAAAGGGAGAGAGAGAGAGAGAGAGAGATGGTCAGAGAGATGGAGAAAGGGAGAGAGAGAGAGAGGGAGAGATGGTCAGAGAGATGGAGAAAGGGAGAGAGAGAGAGGGAGAGATGGTCAGAGAGATGGAGAAAGGGAGAGAGAGAGAGAGATGGTCAGAGAGAGAGAAAGGGAGAGAGAGAGAGGGAGAGATGGTCAGAGAGATGGAGAAAGGGAGAGAGAGAGAGAGAGAGAGAGAGAGAGAGAGAGAGAGAGAGAGATGGTCAGAGAGATGGAGAAAGGGAGAGAGAGAGAGAGGGAGAGATGGTCAGAGAGATGGAGAAAGGGAGAGAGAGAGAGAGAGAGAGAGGGAGAGATGGTCAGAGAGATGGAGAAAGGGAGAGAGAGAGAGGGAGAGATGGTCAGAGAGATGGAGAAATGGAGAGAGAGAGAGAGAGAGATGGTCAGAGAGAGAGAAAGGGAGAGAGAGAGGGAGAGATGGTCAGAGAGATGGAAAAAGGGAGAGAGAGAGAGAGAGAGAGATGGTCAGAGAGATGGAGAAAGGGAGAGAGAGAGAGAGGGAGAGATGGTCAGAGAGATGGAGAAAGGGAGAGAGAGAGAGGGAGAGATGGTCAGAGAGATGGAGAAAGGGAGAGAGAGTTGCTAACAGAAGAACTACAAGGTTGCTGTAAAGTCACTGAGTGCTGGAAGGGCTGCTGGAATGTTTGCGGTGAGAAAGAACGACGGGAATAATGCTTTCCATATGGTTGCTTCTGACGCAGGGAGAGAGGGTGGGAGAGAAAGAGAGAGGTAGAGGGAGAGAATGAAAGAAAGAGAGGGAGAGGCAGGTAGGGCTGAGGAGGTTGTGTTTGAATAGTTAGCCAGCGTCGTGGGACTCTGAAGGTAAGAGTGTCCTTGTCACTGCAGTGCACAGCATCCCTCATCAGCACACACACTGATCGCCACACACACACAGATCTACACACACACACACCCTCCCTTCCGTCTGTCCGGAGGCGGTCTGGAATGCCGCAGCGCTAGTGTCACATCCAGTACACATCACACACCCGGTAACCACGGAGACATGGGATGCAGGCACGCTGATGGCTTGGCCTTTCTAAAGAACACACATCCAAAATCCTTCTCTCTCTCCCTTCCATCTCTCTCTCCCTTCCATCTCTCTCCCTCCCTTCCATCTCTCTCTCCCTTCCATCTCTCTCTCTCCCTCCCTTCCCATCTCTCTCCCTCTCTCCCTTCCATCTCTCTCCCTCCCTTCCATCTCTCTCTCTCCCTTCCATCTCTCTCTCCCTTCCATCTCTCTCTCCCTTCCATCTCTCTCTCCCTTCCATCTCTCTCTCCCTTCCATCTCTCTCTCCCATCTCTCTTTCTCCCTTCCATCTCTCTCTCTCCCTTCCATTTCTCTCCCTTCCATCTCTCTCTCTCCCTTCCATCTCTCTCCCTCCCTTCCCATCTCTCTCTCTCTCTCTCCCTTCCATCTCTCTCTCCCTTCCATCTCTCTCCCTCCCTTCCATCTCTCTCTCCCTTCCATCTCTCTCTCTCTCCCTTCGATCTCTCTCTCCCTTCCATCTCTCTCTCCCTTCCATCTCTCTCCCTCCCTTCCATCTCTCTCTCTCCCTTTCATCTCTCTCCCTCCCTTCCATCTCTCTCTCTCCCTTCCATCTCTCTCCCTCCCTTCCATCTCTCTCTCTCCCTTTCATCTCTCTCCCTCCCTTCCATCTCTCTCTCTCCCTTCCATCTCTCTCCCTCCCTTCCATCTCTCTCTCTCCCTTCCATCTCTCTCTCCCATCTCTCTTTCTCCCTTCCATCTCTCTCTCTCCCTTCCATCTCTCTCCCTCCCTTCCATCTCTCTCTCTCTCTCCCTTCCATCATCTCTCTCTCCCTTCAATCTCTCTCTCCCTTCCATCTCTCTCTCCCTTCGATCTCTCTCTCCCTTCCATCTCTCTCTCCATTCTCTCTCTCTCTCCCTTCCATCTCTCTCTCCCTTCCTATCTACCCCTTTACACTTTTTTAAATTTATTTTTTGTTCTATTTCATTTTAGAGGGAGGATCAGCTTAATATTGCGGAAAGAATGTTGCTTTCAATGTAATTGTCTGCATCATTTCCAATCCCCCATATTTTTGGGGTAAATATATATCCATTCACGCATGCATACATATACCGTAATTGCTGGACTATTAAGCGCACCCGAATATAAACCGCACCCACTGAATTATTAAAAAATATGTATTTTGTACATAAATAAGCCGCACATGTCTATAAGCCGCAGGTGCCTACCGGTACATTGAAACAAATGAACTTTACACAACCTTTAAACGAAACACGGCTTGTAACAAAAATAAATAGGCTTCAACGAAACACGGCTTGTAACAAAAATAAATAGGCCTTAATGAAACACGGCTTGTAACAAAAATGAAACAGTAGCCTACCAGTAAAGTCATTGGTCACTATCTTCCTCCTCCTGTGCACTGAAACCACTGAAGTCATCTCCTTCGGTGTCGGAGTTGAATAGCCTCAGAATTGCTTCATCCGATGTTGGATCGTTTTCATTGTCGCTCTCGTCACTTTCATCCGGAGGCAAATTCCCCGCTGAGCTCATGCTGCCCCTTCAACACGCAGCAGTCCAGCCTTTCGAAACCCGTTGATGATAGTGGATTTTTTTGACAATGCTCCACGCTGTCAGGACCCACTGGCAGACTTGACCATAAGTTGCTCTTCGCATGCGGCCCGTTTTAGTGAAGGATTTCTCCCCACTTGTCATCCAAGCCTCCCACTGAACAAGGAGCGCCACCTTAAATACACGATTTACACTGATGTCGAGTGGCTGCAAATACTTTGGGCCATCTGCTTTTCTTCCCTCTGAAAGGTTTGTTGTCTTTTTGCACTGAGTCAGTTCCTCACGCTGCTGTTTACAAAGTCTTATAATCGACTCATTAAGGCCAAGCTCCCATGCAGCAGCTCTATTTCCTTTTCCAACAGCCAGATCGATCGCCTTCAACTTGAAAGCTGCATCATATGCATTTCTCCGTGTCTTTGCCATGATGAGGGTGACAAAAATACTACCGTAATCAGAATGATGGGAAGTTTGAGCGTGCTCGATTTACGTCACATTATGTGACGGTGCTCAGTTTTTTGGCGGCATGAATCTTGTGAAAGCGGGAAAAATCCATAAATTAGCCGCGTCATTGTATAAACCGCGAGGTTCAAAGTGTGGGAATAAAGTAGCGGCTTATAGTCGGTACACATATATACATACACATACCTATATAGACATACATACTTTTTTACAGAATATACCTTTATTATTCGCCGCTAACCCTTCCGCCGATCCCCCAATTGGAGTAAACTAATAAACACTTCTGCTTCTACCTTCAATCCATACATCTTATACACATTCTACAGACACAGTCTACTTTACAATAGTTCTCTCTTGTTTGTTCTTAGTCCTTCCTCTATTTCTGATGTCCATCCAGTTTGATTTCTATTTGTAACTATGCTATTTCACAACCTTTCTGAACCTATATACATTTTACAGATCCCGTATGCTTTACATTGTTTATCTTGCTATTAGTCCCACCCTTCAGCTCCATTCAACCCCTCATATCTATCTCTCAACATCATCCATTTCGGATTTTTATTTGCCATATATTTTTCAACTGTGCTATAATGATTTACAAAAGTACTGAACCTTTCTATTCTCATAGCTTCTACAGATTGTAAATTAAAAATTAAAAAATGTGCTAAAATAATTATTATATTATTGATTGATTGACTATGGCTTTTCAAATCACCCAGTATTGCTATCTGCAGCATTAGTTCTAGGCAAATGTTGTAATTCTTCAGCCATTCCTGGACCTGTGACCAAAAACGAGCTACATATGGACAATACCAAAATAAATGATCTAATGACTCTGCCTCCTCACAGCAGAATCTGCAGAGCTGGGAAGATTGTATCCCCCATATATATAACATTCTATTAGTTGCAAGAAATTTGTATAGTAATTTACAGTGGGGCAAAAAAGTATTTAGTCAGCCACCAATTGTGCAAGTTCTCCCACTTAAAAAGATGAGAGAGGCCTGTAATTTTCATCATAGGTACACTTCAACTATGACAGACAAAATGAGAAAAAAAATCCAGAAAATCACATTGTAGGATTTTTAATGAATTTATTTGCAAATATTGGTGGAAAATAAGTATTTGGTCACTTACAAACAAGCAAGATTTCTGGCTCTCACAGACCTGTAACTTCTTCTTTAAGAGGCTCCTCTGTCCTCCACTCGTTAGGCTCCTCTGTCCTCCACCTGTTTGAATATGTTATCAGTATAAAAGACCCCTGTCCACAACCTCAAACAGTCACACTCCAAACTCCACTATGGCCAAGACCAAAGAGCTGTCAAAGGACACCAGAAACAAAATTGTAGACCTGCACCAGGCTGCGAAGACTGAATCTGCAATAGGTAAGCAGCTTGGTTTGAAGAAATCAACCGTGGGAGCAATTATTAGGAAATGGAAGACATACAAGACCACTGATAATCACCCTTGATCTGGGGCTCCACGCAAGATCTCACCCCATGGGGTCAAAATGATCACAAGAACGATGAGCAAAAATCCCAGAACCACACAGGGGAACCTAGTGAATGACCTGCAGAGAGCTGGGACCAAAGTAACAAAGCCTACCATCAGTAACACACTACGCCACCAGGGACTCAAATCCTTCAGTGCCAGACGTGTCCCCCTGCTTGAGCCAGTACATGTCCAGGCCCGTCTGAAGTTTGCTATAGAGCATTTGGATGATCCAGAAGAAGATTGGGAGAATGTCATATGGTCAGATGAAACCAAAATATAACTTTTTGGTAAAAACTCAACTCGTCGTGTTTGGAGGACAAAGAATGCTGAGTTGCATCCAAATTACACCATACCTACTGTGAAGCATGGGGGTGGAAACATCCTGCTTTGGGGCTGTTTTTCTGCAAAGGGACTAGGAAGACTGTTCCGTGTAAAGGAAAGAATGAATGGGGTCATGTATCGTGAGATTTTGAGTGAAAACCTCCTTCCATCAGCAAGGGCATTGAAGATGAAACGTGGCTGGGTCTTTCAGCATGACAATGATCCCAAACACACCGCCCGGGCAACGAAGGAGTGGCTTCATAAGAAGCATTTCAAGGTCCTGGAGTGGCCTATCCAGTCTCCAGATCTCAACCCCATAGAAAATCTTTGGGGGGAGTTGAAAGTCTGTGTGGGGCAACAGCCCCAAAACATCACTGCTCTAGAGGAGATCTGCATGGAGGAATGGGCCAAAATACCAGCAACAGTATGTGAAAATCTTGTGAAGACTTACAGAAAACGTTTGACCTCTGTTATTGCCAACAAAGGGTATATAACAAAGTATTGAGATAAACTTTTGTTATTGACCAAATACTTATTTTCCACCATAATTTGCAAATAAATTCATTAAAAATCCTACAATGTGATTTTCTGGATTTTTTTCTCATTTTGTCTGTCATAGTTGAAGTGTACCTATGATGAAAATTACAGGCCTCTCTCATCTTTTTAAGTGGGAGAACTTGCACAATTGGTGGCTGACTAAAAACTTTTTTGCCCCACTGTATATTGAAAAATTCGAAGTTTTGAATCCGGCGTTGTTTTGCGTATCAATTCATAAACCATGTGCCATGGAATGGGTACATCGAAAATCTCTTCCCAACTATTTTGCAATTTATATGGCATAGCTGTCAGTTTTTGGTCCTTAAATGAAATTGGTATATGTTTTTATTTATCACACTTTTCTTTAACCACTTATGTTCTTTAATACAGGGCCGACATACAAGTTCCTTACTTTTTCCCCTTCTACTTGCCACTTCCATTTTTGTGGTAATGCTGCAATTAATTGGTTGTAATTTTGGGTAGAGCAGACATTTCCATGTTACACTCTTCCATCTCTCTCTCCCTTCCTCTCTCTCTATACACTCTTCCATCTCTCTCTCCCTTCCTCTCTCTCTCTATACACTCTTACATCGCTCACTCCCTTCCTATCTCTCTATACACTCTTACATCTCTCTCTCTCTTTACACTCCTCCATCTCTCTCTCTCTTTACCTTCCTCTCTCTCTATACACTCTTCCATCTCTCTCTCTCTTTACACTCCTCCATCTCTCTCCCTTCCTCTCTCTTTACACTTTTCCATCTCTCTCTCTCTCTTTACACTCTTCCATCTCTCTCTCCCTTCATCTCTCTCTCTATACACTCTTCCATCGCTCTCTCCCTTCCTATCTCTCTCTCTATACACTCTTACATCTCTCTCTCCCTTCCTCTCTCTCTATACACTCTTACATCTCTCTCTCTCTTTACACTCCTCCATCTCTCTCCCTTCCTCTCTCTTTACACTTTTCCATCTCTCTCTCTCTCTTTACACTCTTCCATCTCTCTCTCCCTTCCTCTTTCTCTCTATACACTCTTCCATCTCTCTCTCCCTTCCTCTCTCTCTATACACTCTTACATCTCTCTCTCCCTTCCTCTCTCTCTATACACTCTTACATCTCTCTCTCTCTTTACATTCCTCCATCTCTCTCTCTTTACCTTCCTCTCTCTCTCTATATACACTCTTCCATCTCTCTCTCTCTTTACACTCCCCCATCTCTCTCCCTTCCTCTCTCTTTACACTTTTCCATCTCTCTCTCTCTTTACATTCTTCCATCTCTCTCCCTTTCTCTCTCTCTCTTTACACTCTTCCATCTCTCTCTTTCTCTCTCTCTCTTCACACTCTTCCATCTATCTATCTTTACACTCTTCCATCTCTCTCTCTTTACACTCTTCCATCTCTCTCTCTTCACACTCTTCCATCTCTCTCTCTTCACACTCTTCCATCTCTCTCTCTTTACACTCTTCCATCTCTCTCCCTTCCTCTATCTCTCTTTACACTCTTCCATCTCTCTCCCCTTCTCTCTCTCTCTTCACACTCTTCCATCTCTCTCTCTTTACACTCTTCCATCTCTCTCTCTTTACACTCTTCCATCTCTCTCTCTTTACAGTCTTCCATCTCTCTCTCTATTTACACTCTACCTCTCTCTCTCTTTACACTCTACCTCTCTCTCTCTCTTTACAGTCTTCCATCTCCCTCTCTCTCTTTACACTCTACCCCTCTCTCTCTTTACAGTCTTCCATCTCTCTCTCTCTCTTTACACTCTACCTCTCTCTCTCTTTACAGTCTTCCATCTCTCTCTCTCTTTGCACTCTACCTCTCTCTCTCTTTACAGTCTTCCATCTCTCTCTCTTTACACTCTACCTCTCTCTCTCTTTACAGTCTTCCATCTCTCTCTCTCTTTACACTCTACCTCTCTCTCTCTCTTTACAGTCTTCCATCTCTCTCTCTCTCTTTACACTCTACCTCTTTCTCACTTTACACTCGTCCATCTCTCTCTCCCTTCCTCTCTCTCTCTCTCTCTCTTTACACTCTTCCATCTCTCTCTACCTCTTTATCTTTGCACTGGTCCATCTCTCTATCCCTTCCTCTCTCTCTCTTTATACTCTTCCATCTCTCTAGCCCTTCCTCTCTCTCTCTTTACACTCTTCCATCTCTCTCTACCTCTTTCTCTTTGCACTGGTCCATCTCTCTATCCCTTCCTCTCTCTCTCTTTATACTCTTCCATCTCTCTCTACCTCTCTATCCCTTCCTCTCTCTCTCTTTATACTCTTCCATCTCTCTAGCCCTTCCTCTCTCTCTCTTTACACTCTTCCATCTCTCTCTACCTCTTTCTCTTTGCACTGGTCCATCTCTCTATACCTTCCTCTCTCTCTCTTTATACTCTTCCATCTCTCTCTACCTCTTTCTATCTCTCTGTCCCTCTACACTTTTCTATCTCTGTCTACCTCTTTCTCTCTTTACACTCTTCCATCTCTCTCTTCACACTCTTCCATCTCTCTCTCCCTTCCTCTCTCTCTCTCTCTTTCCACTCTTCAATCCCTCTCTCCCACCCCTCTCTATCCCTCCCCCCTTTCTCTCCCCCTCTGTCTCAGTATGTAGTCCAGTCTAAGGCAGGATGATTTGTGGCTGGCTAGATTGGTCCCATTAAGAATGTCTATAGGAGGTGTGAGCTGATGGAGAACCCAGGTCCTGGACAGGCCTGAGCCAGAGGGCCCCCCAGTGTGTGTGTGTCTGAGTTCTGACGAGGCTTTTAACGGCTAAAACGTGCTCCTTTAGCGCTCCAGCTGGTCTTTATTTCTCACTCAGAGTGTGTGTGTCTGTCTGCGAGGTTCAACTCATTCTCTCAAACCATCTCTGTAATTAAATAAGGTCAGTGAGGGCTTTGGGGGGAATGAGGGCCGACACCATAGACATCCCACATGGAAAAGGAGAGGTGGAAAGATGGAGGGGTGGAGGTGGAGAGGTGGGTGGAGGGGAGAGGTAGAGGGGTGGGTGGAGGGAGAGGAGAGGTAGAGAGGTGGATGGAGGGGAGAGGAGAGGTAGAGGTTTGGGTGGAGGGGAGGGGAGAGGTGGAGGGGTGGGTGGAGGGGAGAGGAGGTAGAGGGTTGGGTGGAGGGGAGGGGAGAGGTGGAGGGTTGGGTGGAGGGAGAGGAGAGGTAGAGGGTGGGTGGAGGGGAGAGGAGGGGTAGGGGTTGGGTTGGAGGGGAGGGGAGAGGTAGAGGGTTGGGTGGAGAGGAGAGGTGGAAAATGGAGGGGAGAGGTAGAGGGTGGGTGGGTGGAGGGAGAGGAGAGGTAGAGAGGTGGGTGGAGGGGAGAGGAGAGGTAGAGGGGGTGGGTGGAGGGGAGAAGAGAGGTAGAGGGGTGGGTGGAGGAGGGAGGGGAGAGGTGGAGGGGGGTGAG